>NC_141140.1:63768177-64070905 GCF_053477565.2 Lygodium microphyllum
CTCCCCCTGCCTCTAGAGTTACCACATCCTCCTCCATAGGACTGGTTTTCTTGAGTTTGCTGCATATTCTGATTTCTACCACAGCCTCCAAATCGGCCTCCTCTACCTCTGCCTCTACCTCTTCCAGCATTTGAGTAGAAGACAGCTTCTTTTGAAGTTCCTCCTGAAGAAGATGCACCACCATTTCTCTGCTCCTCAGAAATTAGAAGAGCAATCAACTCCTCAAAGTCAGGAAATCTTTCACGAACTGAAATGGATGTCCGAAACTGTGCATAATCCTTTCCTAGACCATTCAAGGTCACAGAAACTAAATCATCATCTTCCACTGGCGACCCAATGGAAGCAAGTGCATCTGCAATCTTCTTAACCTTCATGTGGTAGTCATTGATGCTCATATTTTCTCTTTGCACATTATGCAACTCTTGCTTGAGCTGCATTTTCCTGGCTTGCGTATTTGTGCTATACATTTTTTATAACGTATCCCATGCCTCCTTTGGCGTACTTGCATCCTGAATATGCACAATCATAGAGTCTGAAATACTGATAGACATCCAGTACATAACTTTCCTGGCTCTCTCATGCCATGCTTTGAATGCCTGCATTTGCTGTTGATTGGGAACATCAGGAAGAACTGGTTCTTCTTCATTTCCTGCAACAAATTCCCAATATCCTTTTCCCATAAGGAAATTCGTCATTCTAAACTTCCATGCTTGGAAGTTGTTCTTGTCAAGCTTTTCAGTGACAATCTGTGAAAGAGAATCAGATGCCATTACAGAAGACTGCAAAAAATTCTGTCACTGCAAAAACCACAGCTTCACCCTCACAAGGGAAAATCTGCAAAACTGGCGAAAGTGGTATTTGACCACACAGTCACTTCCTAGTGACGATTTTGCATCAACAGGCAACAGGGATGATTCTGTAACTCCCAATGTCTCTGCGCACAAGCATACAATGCAATTTTTATAGTAACTATTCACCGACCTGTAGAACAGTGGCTGCACAGCATAAAACTGGGCCTTTTCCTGAGTGTGTGCAGAAAACTTCCGCCTCCAAAACAGGCCCCGAAATGGCCTCAAATAAAAAAAACAAGGTCACCGAGGGCTAAAGCCCTTCGTCCGCAGCATATACTGCCCTCTTGCTTCACCGCGAAGGGCGTCTCAACCTGAGACAATGCACTCCTGCACTTTCCGGCTGTGCTACCTGCAGAGATCTGCTCCCAAAACAGAAAATGAAAGCAACACTGCTCCTCTTACCAGAACACCGCGAGCTTGGCTTGCTTTCTTGAGCTCCTTACCACGAACAAGGCTCTGATACCATGTCAAGGCTCTGATACCATGTCAAGATTGTGGGAGAGAAGGAAGGAATCTCACTTGTAGCTTTCTTGCTTGCACAATGGGGGAATACACACAAGGGTGGAGGCTGAAAATAGTTTTCCTCTTCTTAGTTGTGTAAGCCAAAAGAACTCACATACAAAGAAATAGAAGAACCCTATATATGGGTCTCTAACCAAACTCAACTAACTAAGGTGGCATACTAACCAAGCCACGAACTAGAGTAGATAAGGATAGCTATCATGTAGCTATTATTCATGGGCGGTATATCAATCGCATCTGCAACTAACACGTCGGTGACATAAATGCACAACGGCCACCCTGGCATATCACGAGTGGAGCTCGATATCTCAACAAGCATATGCTAAGTTACGGCATAACTTCTATTGATTCTTCTAGAACATGCATTCAAGATTCATGCTACTAAGCTTTAGGGTTTTATGTTTAAAATGAACCATGCAGCTTTTTCTAACAACTACGCAGTTGAAACGAGATTTATGCCAATTGCCTAGAGTTTAATCTCCTTCATGCAGTCATAGAATCATTTCCATGCCTTGCAAATTCCTATGGTTATTAGCAACCTTTTTTAAAGAATCATTTCGAAGAAAAGATGTCTAATAATGCGACATGTGATTTATTCTTTCCATGCATAATCGAAGTGTACTACCATAATTTCGATTTGTAAAGATGGTCATTAGTTGATCTAAATTCATTACTTTGCAATACATAAAAACCACTTACTAAGAATGCATAGAGATCTTATGCTCTTTTTTTTGTTCGTTTCATTGAAAAATACCAATGATCAAATTCTTCAATCATGAGCTATTTCTTTTAAACTAGCCAAAGTATTTCAATAAAAAAAGTACATCCTAATTCCATAACTGATCCATGCACAATTGTAATATTACGACATAAATCAAAATTAGGAAGAAAACCTGGACTTGTGGATTCGGTGAAATGTCCACATGAATGCTAGGAGATGATCCTTATGCGGTTGCGCCTTGTGCCTTTTTAGGAGCCATCAAGACTTCGACCTTCTTGCCTTGGCCGCAGACTTATGATCTTGACTCGTCTCCTTCGCATGCGAAACTCTCTTTGAGATGCGGCTTTCTTGACCGATTGCACCGTCTTTCGGGCTTTAGAAGGCCTTATAGGCTTCCTCCTCGAGGCTTGGAGGAATAAGAAGTTTTTTTAGGAGGGTTGAATGGGAGAGCCCTTAAACCCAGCAAAGAGTTTGGGCTTGTGACAGATGCAATGAAGAAGGCTTTAAAATTCCAGATATAATAAGTCCTTCACGAAAAGGGATACTATGGATTTAAAATACTTTTGTGGGAAGGGTTTTAAAAAGGAAACCTAGGTGTTAAACGGATTCTTGGGGGATGAAAAAGGGAAGTGCTCAATTCACGAGGATGTAAAGGGAAAGGCCTTAGTTCCGGGGGGTGTAAAGACCGCACAAGAAGGGCCAATGGAAAAAGGGTTTTTAAGAAACCCAAGGGTTAAAAGGACTTGCGTGGGAATTTTGACTGGACAAAGACCAAGCCACTTTTAACCCAGTTGTCAAGCCAACTCCTAAGAGTTGTTACACTAAACAGGTGATCTTGATAACTAATTCTTGCAATTTAGTCTAGCCTTCCTTTTTATTCGTGACACTTATTAGCGATAGTCCAACTAATCGTCTGAACAAAACTTGGTAAGCTTATTCAATCTCATATTTCATTTCTTTAAACGGCTAGGTCTCTATGTTGGGTCCTAGAATGCTAACCTAGGAAAACTACAGCTTCTCCCCATCTCTCAGGGGTAGCTCCTCATAATTCGCTCCTGCCAAACTAGTGGCGGTTTATCCAGGAAGTTTTGATGTTTGACTTTAAGAATTTTGTTTCAAAGTATAGATCCCTTGGATCTATTTGAATATCCCCATTTAAATTCCTTTTTATATTTCTCTTCTCCAACTGATTAAAATTAATTCGTTTTATTTATTTGATTAATAGCAAACATTCAAATCAAAACATCTAACATTCTAAAAACCCATAATTTTAATTCCTTGTAACGTTTCCCAACTCCGTATTGCAATTTCGTCGTTGCTTTTTAGTGTTTAAATACTTAATTCGTTTTGCGAGTATAGCGTCCTTTCTTTCTTCTTCTTTACTAAATACAAATCACGATAAAAACATGTACTCTCTGCACTCTAACGTAAACACATACATAGTTCATTTTAAATTCCCATATTTTCCTTTAATTTATAAGTTAGTCCTAGTGGCCCTCCACTCTTCCTTGCAATCATCAAATAATCATTTTTTAATTCAAACAAAATATAGATCTTAAATATGGATGCTTAGGCTTTCCCTCATGCCATCAAAATGATTATCTAATTAAGTTTCTTGATATTTGTAATTTAATTTAAGATTATAATTTTCTTATCATCAGCAAACATCATAAAATACTATTGTATCTCTCATTCTTACCTATCCTTGTGTTATTTAATAGTATATCATGTATCATTTTATTTGCTCAAAATAAAAACACCATGTTTATATGTAAATGTTTCTTTCAGTAGATTATCATTAAAATATTTTTTATTTTCATTTTAAAGTTTACAAAACTTCATCAGAAATCAAGAATTATCTTCTCAGCTTTTCATGTAAAAATCCATATTTTTATTGATAAATAACATATTTTACTCAAATAAAAACTATGATTTTTCTTTAAAAATAACACTTCTTGAATTTTTAAATATATCAAATAGACTTTAAATATTATGAAAAAATTTAAGTGAATTTGTAAACACATATTCTTTATCAAAAAAATATCATAGTTTATATTGGATCAACCAAAAATTTTATAAAAAGTCATATGTGTCAATTTTAAACCATTTTAGAGCATTTTTCACTATTTTTTATTTTTAGGAAATGATTTCAAGTGTCGATATTGTCAAGCTTTCAGTGACAATTTGTGAAAGAGAATCAAACGCCATTACAGAATACTACAAAAAATTATGTCTCTGCAAAGAACACAGCTTCAGCCTCACAAGGACAAATCTGCAAAACTGACGAAAGTGGTATTTGACCACACAGTCACTTCCTAGTGACGATTTTGCATCAACAAGCAACAAGGATGATTTTGTAACTCCCAATGTCTCTGCGCACGGGCATATGATGCAATTTCTACAGTAACTTTTCACCGACCTGTAGAACAGTGGTCGCACATCATAAAACTGGGCCTTTTCCTGAGTGCGTGCAGAAAACTTCCGCCTCAAAAACAGGCCCCAAAATGGCCTCAAATCAAAAAAACAGGGTCACCGCGAAGGGCGTCTCAACCTGAGACAATGCACTCTTGCATTTTTCGACAGTGCTACCTACAGAGACTTGCTCCTAAAACAGAAAAATGAAAGCAACACTGGTCCTCTTACCAGAACACCGCGAACTTGGTTTGCTTTCTTGAGCTCCTTACCACAAACAAGGCTCTGATACCATGTCAAGATTGTGGGAGAGAAGGAAGGAGTGTCACTTGTAGCTTTCTTGCTTGCACAATGGGGGAATACACACAAGGGTGGAGGAGGCTGAAAACAGTTTTCCTCTTCTTAGTTGTGTAAGCCAAAAGAACTCAAGTACATAGAAATAGAAAAACCCTATATATGGTTCTCAAACCAAATTCAACTAACTAAGGTGGCATACTAACTGAGCCACGAACTAGAGTAGATAAGGATAGCTATCATCTAGCTATTATTCATGGGCGGTGTACCAACCGCATCTGCAACTGAAAAGTCAGTGACATAAATGCACAACTGTCACCCTGGCATATCACGAGTGGAGCTCAATATCTCAACAATCCATAGGTGTAAATGCATTGATTTTGTTTTGTTCCTGCAGTTTGATAGATAGCTCTTTAAACCATTTCTTTTGACTTTCTTGAATCCACCCATAACCATGTATCCTCTTCACCTTGGAGTAGTCCCCACTATCAAGCATGTAAAGATTTAAGACACTTCTTCTTTCATGCTCTAATCCCAATGGGCCTTGCACTTCTAAGTGGTAGTTACCAAATCCATCTATGTCAGTGACGAGTTTGTTTCTTGAATTCTCCATCCCCCTACCACCCTCTACATCATGGTGTCTAACTTCTTTTGGATATACTTGTGACAAGGTGTAGTCCATGGTGGTGATGTATATATTTTTTTAAAGCAAAAGAAGGATCATTGAAATATGAGGAGACCACCACATGTGTTGTATAAGAGTGTTAGTTGATGAGGACCACAATACTTCGTAATCAATCGTAGATAGATCATGATCATCAAGTCATTTCCAAGTAGAAATCTTCCCTACTCCTAACCACTGCATATCTTGGATTGATGTTGCAAAATTTCCTTTGGCACCCTTTGGCACCACACAAGGATGAATGCAAATATGACATAGTGTGTCCTTATAATCTTTAACACATTTTGGAATAATGAACATCAAACATGAAAATCTTGCTTTGGCATTAATTCACCAAAAGACTCCTCCATAAGCTTGTCTAAGATTGTGCTTCTTATAGGCTCCGTGTCTGTATGGTACATCCAGTCTTCCTTTTGCTGGTAAGTCCCCTTTGGATTACTTCGTCCTTGCCAAGAGTCTATTCACTTGAGTCTGATATTCAACACCTCCCCAAAGAAATCTCTATAATAATCACCAATTATCTAATGATCACCCTTTGATCATCACTGCAGTATTACTGTAGACAATAATAACACATCATGATGCTATGTATTTTTCATAAAGAATTTAATCCTTAGGAGGTAGGAGGTAGCATAACTACTGAAATCCCCCATCCCTTAGATTAATACTAAGATATCCTATCAACCTGTCAAGACCTTGCCAAGTCTAAAATTCCCCCGAAAACTCCTAATTTATAACAAGGTCCTATCTCCTCTAAGTGATAATAATCTCTACAAGAACATTTTAAACAGTCATAGCTGAGATTCACTAAGTAAACCTATCAGATTTTGTCTAAAACTCCACCTTCCTCTTGTACAAGAACTTCCTTGTACCAACATCTCCTGGCTAGACTACAAGAACACAGCCTCCAAAGACAACTACCAACACCGCATCTGTAGTAAATTAATGTAAAAAGATGGTAGTAGGGTGTCACTTATATACAAATCTGCCAAAAATTTGTTGCAATAGATGGCATGTTTTTAAGTGTTGTCATTCTCCCCCACTTAATTGCGAAGTGTCCTCATGAGCACAGCTACATCACGAACTTGCAGCATCACGAACACAGCTACCACAAGCACTGCTACGCAACTTCGAAGAAAAAATATACTCTCCCCCACTTAATTGCGAAGTGTCCTCACAAGCACAGCTACAAGATCTACAAAACCGCACATGGACAACTAGTAGACACTACAAAGGTAGAAAAATACTTATTGGTGTCATATTAAAACACAAACAATACAAACATTACAAGTAAATTGTATAAAAACTTATGCAAACTAACATTTCCCTTACTCACTCGCCCCACTAAAGTGCATAACAGAGCTTCATCCATTGCATAGAATATACCAACTAGGAAGCTGTCTAGAGCCGCTAAACAACAATAATCCCTTGAGGCAATAAATTGCCACACTACTATCCTACTAGAAATATTGCTTCTAAAATAGCCTCACTAGTAAGATCGTTACTTAACAAAGAACCCAAACAAGGCAAGCTAATACTATAACACCAAATAGGACTCCTAGGGTTTAGCTGCTAACCCTCCATGTTCTACTGGAACAACCAGCCAATGATCCCTTGCTTCCAAGTGTCCAAAGTTTTGCTTTTAATTATCAGTTTTAATAGCATTCTTTTCAGTATCAAAAGAGTATATACATTTATTCTCCTTCCAAAAGGTCCAACCCCAAAGAGATGCAAGGCATCGGATGCAGGGCACCCGTCATTTCCCTACAGCCTATTAGGACCTCAGAGGCGATGGTTATCTTCTTTTGGTTTTTTTTTTTCAAACCTTGCAGTCTCAGGGCGTTTTTTTTTCTTTATTTCATTTCATTTTTAAAATTTTAAAAGAATAAATATATAGACTCTTCTGAACTTATAATATTTGGATTGGATTTTAAGTAGTTTTTTTTTTAAAGGATCAACTAGAAGGCTAAGAATACATCACTTAATTGAACGGTCAAACATTTTAGCTCAACAACCTTGCTCGAGGAATCTAATCTAGCGCATAATACTAGTCACTCTGCCTAGGAAAATGATAAGCAAAGAATACTCACCAGTTCAGCATCTCTCTTCCACGCTACTCCTAGTTGAAATTTCGTGGAGAGAACCCTGTTGCATAGCTACCCTACATATCGCTAGAAAAGCAACTAAAAGATAGGGGAAAACTCTATAGAATTCCTAATCAGATATCCATACAATGGAATTCACTATGTTATACACACACATCACCCCCTTTTTAATCTCGTCCTAGTGCTAAATCCCATCCCTTGTGAGTGGACTTCATATATACGACATTAGATATGTGTCATTCATATTTGTTTAAAATATCTACTTATCTTTCTTCTATAATTACTGAGGCTATTGAAATCTCTGAGTTAACTCAATCAGTTTCTATTGTTGTACTTTGCCTTTATACCAAAGGAATATAAATAAAGAGTATAGATATGAAACAACCTGATTTGTACGTGGATATTGCAACTCCAAGAATCATCAAGAGAAGCATGCAATAGTATGTAACTCAAAATCATAGTCAAATGTGCACATAAAACATACACTAGCCAGGACAATGTTAAAGGGTTAGATAAAATAATAATAAAACTTTCCCCTAGACAAAAGAATTGTCATATACTCGTGTCACAATTTTGATCAACTAGTCTATCGTAATGCTTACACTGCTTAGTTGTTTAGAGCAGCATAGTTCTCCACTTGATAACCATTCTTGCATATAGAACTGTCCATCTCACTAACTTAAGTATCCCAAACTCTAGCACTGAAAGGAATACCCTGACCGTGCGTGCAAGCTAACTACCTAACTATGTGAAGAATGAAACTAGAGTGCACTAAAACCTAAAAAATACATGAACTCGAAAAGTTTTTTTTTTTAAGTTATCTGTTTTTTATTTGTTTTTGTTAAATGCAGAATAAAGTAGAAACCTAAAAAAACTAAGAAAACAAAATGTCTAAACTAAAATCCTCAAATTCTCTAAGATCTTCTAGTGCAAATAATAACCCTAATCCGAAATCAGCATCACTATCTAAGTCAAATCTACTAACTAAACTATCAGCTATAGGATGCTCAGGAATAACCTCTAGCATAGGCACATCAGAGGTCACAGATCCGCTATCAGGTGCATCGCTAAGAACCTCCATCACATCATGGAGCGGAGCCGAAGTTGCATCATCATAGTAGGGCATAGGGGCCACTGGTAAAGCATCTAAAGGATGCCCCTCGGTCGCATCCATATACCAACAAATATAATCCCAACATGGACATGGAACTCTAGTCTGCAAATCATGGTAAGATGGAGTAAGGTGGTAGACAATCGAACGATATCTCCCAAATTCTGCCTGCTCTCTACCTACCCTAGACTAACCAGCACCACACTCAGGAGAAAAAGCACTAGTGTAATCATGACGCTGGAAGGTATAACCAATCATATCCTGCATGGCAGTGGTACTATAGCGTCGAAAGTATGTGCAACACTGCCAACACAAGAGCTGAGCATGCACAAATAAATGCCGCTGACAAGACCTACAACCAAATGGTGGATGGTACTGTAAACAAAAAATAATCACAAAAGAAGAACCACAACAAACCTCTCCCCTCCATGCATATAAAAACCTGTCATGCGCTTGAAAATGTGGAATATCGTAAGGCCCGACATGAATAGGATCAGAACTATCAGCATCAAGACGAGGGTAAAGTGCATCCATCCACAAAAGAGCCATACCTGCATCCCATGTAAAACCCCCCAAGAAAGAAAAGAAATCCAAAGGTAGATTAGTCAAAGTATTATTTTAACTACTAACCTAACTATACCTAGCTATCCTAAGTCACAAAATGTTTAAGGCGCAGGCCATTGACCCTAAATATCTCATTTTCAGCATTAATATCCTGCACATCAAGAGAACCATTATCATAAACCTGAACAACCTTAAAAGGTCCCAACCAACGAATTTTAAGCTTCCTAGGAAACTTATAATAATGACTATCATAAAGTAAAACTAAATCATCTTCTTTAAACTCTCGTACTTTAATATTCTGGTCATGCCATGCTTTGCGACGTTTTTGCATTGCTTCTAAACTTTGTAGAGCTAATAATCTCTCTTCATCCAACTTTACCAATTGTAAAACCCGTTGTTTCAAAGATTCAACCTCACCTAGTTGTAATGATAGAGCTACTCGTAAAGTGGGCAACTCTTGTTCAATAGGGAATATAGCATTGGTTCCATAAACTAGATTGAAAGCTGTATTTTGCACTGTCACCTTATAAGTAGTTCTATAGGCCCATAACGCTCATATAAACATTCATCCCAATCTCGCCTGTGAGAAGCAACCATTTTAGTTAAAATGCCACAAATAATGCAATTGGTTACTTCAACCTGGCCGTTAGCTCTAGGATAATAAGGCGTTGATTTGCGATGCTTAAGTTTGTAGATTTCCATTAGCTCACTGATAAGACCATTCAAGAAATGGGAACCTCGGTCACTTACTAATTCTAGTGGGCAACCAAAACATGTAATAATATTCTCATACATAAACTTAGCCACGTCAATGGATTTATCTGTCTTCAGCGCTTTCGCTTCCACCCACTTTGTAATATAGTCAGTACAGACCAAAATATAACGATTTGATCAATATCTCGTAGGCAGATCAATTGGGCCCACAAAATCAATTCCCCACTTCTCAAAAGGTGCTAAGGCTAATATGGGTGTCAAAGGCGTTGCAAAACTCTTAGAAGGACGACCAGTCCTTTGACATACATCACATTTTCGGCAATAATAATAAGCATCTTTAAATAGGGTAGGCCACCAATAACCAGCTAATAGAACTTTTCTTGCAGTCAATTCACCGGCAAAATGGCCACCACACGGCTCATCATGCAATGCCTTAAGAACCACTGGGGCTTCATCTTCCCTTACACATCGTCGATAGATACCCTCGCGTGGAAAAAATTTATAAAGGTAACCCCCTAATAATCCATAGGAGCCTGCTTGCATTAATATCTAACGTTTCCGACGCTTATCAGCACCAGGTGGATATCGAGCAGTACTCAAAAAATTTGCAATATCAGCATACCATGGAACTTGTGTCTCCACAATAAAAAGTGATACATCCGGAAAATCATCTTCCACACCTTCCTCCTTGTCTGATGTTAATAATCGTGATAGATTATCTACTAAGACATGATCTCTACCACGACGAGTAACTATTTGAAAATCAAATTCTTGGAATAACAACATCCAATGAATCACACGTCCTGAAAGTTCTACTTTATTAAGCAAGTACTTTAATGCCTCATGATCAACATATATGGTAAATTTATTCCCTAATAAATAATGACGAAATTTTTCCACCGCAAATACCATTGATAGGCATTCTTTCTCAATGGTGGTATAATTCCTTTCTACATCACTTAAATTCCAACTCGCATAATAAATTGGATTATCCACCTTATTATCATATGCTTGGCACAAGACAACCCTTACAGCATACATAGATGCATCGGCATTAATATGGAATTCTTTTGTCCAATCTGGGGGTGCTAATACTGGTCCTTCAATTAACTTATGTTTAAGAAATTCAAATGCTTTCTGACAAACATCGTCCCAAGTAAAAGGAGTATCCTTTCGTAGCAGATTTGTCAAAGGTGATGCTACCTTTGTGAAATCTGAAATAAATCTCCGATAATAATTTAGATGTCCTAAAAAACCACGCAATTGCTTAAGATTTGTTGGAGGTGGAAGTGCAAAAATCTTTGCAATTTTAGCTAGATCCATAGCAATGCCCTCTTTAGAAACAATATGCCCCAATAAGGTTCCTTTTGGCACTCCAAAAACACATTTATCAGGGTTCAAGGAGATACCTACGTCATCACTATGCTCAAACACTTGCGTTAGAGAGTTCATGACCAACAACCTTATCAAGTACCTGATTAGTAAATGGCAAAGGAAAATGATCCTTACGTGTTTTGCTATTCAGCTTTCTATAATTGACACAAATACAAATCTTCTTAGTATTCTTATTGGGTACTACCACAATAGGGGACACCCATTCACTATTGTAACGTGTCCCCAAGAATCATCCCGGACACGTCTTAGCAGTCCATCGGAAAGGATGTCTAGAAAGCTCCGCCCGGCACTCACATGGAATGTTACGGGACTTGCGATCTAGGTCTTCCCACGTCTGCCACGTAGCGGAAGTATCCTGGCCGTTCCCACTTAGGATCGACCTGAATTTGGGTTTTCCTGTTTGGTCGTTAGCTAGCAACAACTAGTGTCAGACCCAAGCGAACTACTTTACGTAGAAACGCCAGGTCCGAAGCAGATTCACACTGCACTTGGTTCAAGGAGAATGGGAAACGAGAGGGATGCAAGGCTCAACCTCTCTGCCATAAGGCATAGTCCCATTCCGTTCCCCTAAAACAGCGTAAATCGGGTAAGACGTAACTCTAGGTTATCGCTCTCATTATTCGCTTTGATAATGATGATCATCCCGCTGTTCTTCGAGATTTTTGAGAAAAGTTCCCGGCTAACCGGGACCACCCAACCGTAGGACGGACCCATGGCCCATCCTCCGCACTTTCCTCAGTTTGTTTTAGTTATGTAATTATCTAACACATTTAATTTGACATATAGCAATCAGCTTTTTTAATTAATCCTGTTAAGCACTGGTTCCTTCACGTAATCTTATCACGTGACATAGAAAAACAATATCAGACAAATTCTTTATTATCATTTCATCATTTTATCTTTGAAATACAAGGAGTTCCGCCCATAGGCTTGTCCATAATCCGCCCGAAGGCTATCCAGTAATCCGCCAGGGATCACTATTCCAAGCTTCTGCCCGTAGACTAGTATGCGGGCCTCGAGATCCAATCCCCAGTCACGTTAGCCTCTTGTGCAGGACCCGGAAGGCGAGGGATTTACGGCCAGAGCCCCCCCTGGCACCCAAGCGTCCTCCTACTCCAAGTAGAGCTCAACGGAAAGACCTCTCGCGGCGGGTTCGGTCCACGTTCCCGGCGCGGTCAACAACCCCCTTGGTTAGGGTCAGGCAGGCAGTCGGGGGTAACTGAAGCTGCCTCTCCCTTCAGGCTTTCAACCTGAAGCATTAGATATCATTTCATCCTTTAGTTCTTTGAGCAAACAATGCAAACAGTGCTTCCTAAACTGTTACAAGCACAATCAATTCCAGTGGTCGTTTAATTTGGCCAACTGTCAAGGAGTGAATACTTCTCTCCGAATGCATCCAGCATTCGATCTGGGATCAATTTCGACTTGGCAAGATCCCCAAGGGTTTGTTCGTTCACCCTTTTGTCCTTGAGTTAGGGCCATACCCTGTAACCCAACTTAACCAATACCTTAGGTTTTATTCATAGTAAATCCTGGCGACCATGTCGCTCCAATTTATTGATTGATCATTTTCTTCCAAGAAAATACCTAACTTCCTTTAACTTGGCAATTTTTCCCAATAAGGGTGATGTAACAGGATGACTACTCATCCTCTTGCAAGTTAAACTTGCGCAAGAACCTGCCAACCTCATTCCAAGGAATGGCAAAACTCTCTTGTGATCAAACCACAAGGCTATGCGACGTTGCAACTTGTTGCACAAGTGTCGCATCTATTCCAAGGGATCATTTTACCCATTGAACGGTGTTTTCGGGTCAAGGAATTATGATTAGACAAGAAGTAGGGTTTAGGGTGTCTTCTTACCCAACCCAATCCTAATTGCACTAGACCGACAACGTTCGGTCCTAGGGATTCCAACTCAATCCAAGTTCTAGCATTAGGTCGAATGATCCTTAGGGTAGAAACCCTAGATCATTATTTGCGTGAGCATCCCATTGACTCAACATTCCGGGAAGGTGGGTAGGACCTTTGGGTTTGAGGACTTCGACTTGGCGTCCAAGTACGATACTTGGCTGCATTTCTAACGTGCCAAGCCCTAGCTAATACTTGAGGTTTTTATTGAATCGGCTAGTTATGCCTATACGAAACCCTAACAGTCATGATACCACAAATGACTTGGGTAAATTGACCTACTTGTCTTATGACAAGGACAATTCTTTCCTAGAGATGATAAACTTGATCTAAAGTAGAAAAATAGTTGCAAAATGTTACAATACATGTAAACATGTAATTCATTATTTCTACGCACCATAAGATCCGCAATAGCCCTATCCCTTTCTGCTAAAGTCAAAAGGCATGATAATTTGAAGAATAACTTACATAGGGCCTACTAGGATTTACATCAAGGAATAACACCTACAACCTTTTGTCTAAGTATTTGCATTTCATGCTTTTATAAGCCATGCAATCATTCCTAAATGCCACTTGATGAAATGAAATTTGCGAAAGTATAAGTGCGACCCTTAGATACAACAACATCGTGAATGAAATTCATGCAATACTAAGGCAAGTGTCGATTTAATCTAATTGCAAGCATCTTTTCCCATGCAACTTATATAAGATCGGGGTTCTTTTTCATGCCGTGCAACAGAAATTAACAATTTCCTCATGCGAATCCTAACGAAGGGAGTTTTTGCAAAAATACTCATTTCCTTCATGACCAATGCACTTAACAATTTCCTCTTTAATCCTAGGCAATATGTGGCTTTCCTTTGAAAATGCACGACAAGACAATTTACTATTAAGGTCGTAAGATGGACGGACAAATAGCGTTTATATTGAAAATACCAAATTTTCCCAATTGCATTTAACTAAGCTAGGTGAATTTGAACATGCACGGGTGCTTCCTAATCAATGAAGTTATCGTGACTAACTCAATACTTCTAGGTAAATCAAAAATAGGAAGAAAACCTCGACTTGTGCTCTCGGTTAAATATCCACATGAACATTAGGAGATGATCCTCCTTGGTTCGGAGCCTTATCATCTTTGGCCGTCTCCCTCGTACGCGGAGATTCCCTTTGAATTACGGCTCCTTGAGAGAAGTACTGACTTGTGGAGTTTGGTTTTTTTGAAGGCCGTAGGGTTCGGAGCTTGGGCCTTCTTTCTTTCGGGAAAAGAGGGATTTTGTGAAGGGATCTTATGAGGGCCTTGCGGAAACGAATGCCTATGAACTTCATCTTCCTCCCCTAAAATCAAGAGGGAAAAGGGGTAGGAATGGATTTATGTGGAATCCAGTGGGGAGGGGGTCTAAGGAAGCCCTCTTCTTTTCCACAAAGACCCGAGGGTTAAGGATGGGCTTATTGGGGAATCTAGTGAGAAGGGGTTTTATAGGCTTCCACCTCTTCTTTTCAAATCTCGAACTAGGGACGATTGGTGGGAAGGAGCTTTATAGCTTCCTCTCCTTCAAAGTCCCGGGATGGGCTTATTGAGTGATTTGGTAAGAAGGACCTTATAGGCTTCTCTTCAAAGCAGGGTATGGAAATTTGGGCTTTTGGAGAATTCAATGGGAAGGGGGCTTAGGGAAGCCCTTAGAAGCTTCCTAAAGAAGCTTCTATGAAGCTTCTGAAACGCAAATGTGGAAAGAGGGAGATTAATGGCTACGTGGTTTATGAGGATTTGGAAGGCCTTGATGGTGGCGACCGTTAGGTGGGATGGCGACAGCGACTTCAGCTGGCAGCTAGCGGCGTTTCGGCGATGGCAGCGGCGGCCTCTAGTCTCGCAGATGGTTGCCCTTCTTTCTCCTCCCACATAGGACTCAGCTACAATGTCTTCAGTGTGATTATGCAGCCTCTCTCTCTTCTCACACCTTCGCCACAGCTCTACGGCAGTGAACACGATGCGTTCTCCTCTCCAGCGGCAACGTTAGCAGTCCGTCTCTCCTTCTCTCTCCACGCCAACACTCCCCTTCTCAGCTGATGGTGATGTGGGCTTCTCCCAACTCAGGGCAATGCAGCGTCTGAAAGGTGAGAAGGATCGAAGCTTGCACGCGAGCTATGGCGGGAGAGCAAGAGCAAGAAAGAGAGAGACAAGAAATGGGAACTCCAACAGTCATCAACCTCCTGAGGAAGGCAAAGCGCTCAGTAGTGAGGCTCTTCGTGAGAAAATCTGCAGGATTCTCGTCAGTGGAGATCTTGACAAGGTCAACAGACCTGTCCTCCACGACACCACGTATGAAGTGATACCTCACCTCAATGTGTTTTGTCTTCGCATGGAAGACCGGATTCTTAGCCAACTGAATGGCACTCATAGAATCCGAATGCAGTGTAGGTGTAGCATCAATCCCAAGGTCAGCAACTAGACGGCCTAACCATATGGCCTCCTTGCAAGCCTCAGTGGCTGCAACATACTCAGCCTCAGTGGTAGACAAAGCCGTACACTTCTGAACCCTGGACATCCAAGAGATAGCCCCTCCAGCATAGGTGAATACATAGCCAGAAGTGGACTTCCTACTATCTGCATGTCTTGCATAATCGGAGTCAGTGTACCCCACGACCCCTGTATCCTGGCTGCCATAGCAAATACACATATCTGCTGTGCCCTTCAGGTACCTCATGATACCCTTCACGGCATCCCAATGTCTGCTGCCAGGTGTAGCCATATAGCGTGCCACAACACCAACTGCATGTGCAATATCTGGACGAGTGGCTATCATGGCATACATCAAACTGCCCACGGCTGATGCATAAGGGATCTTGGCCATCTCGGCCCTCTGCTCATCTGTCTGCGGACAATCGGCCTGTGATACCTTCACATAAGAAGGTAATGGACAGCCAATAGGCTTTACGTCCTGAATGCGGAAGCGCTCAAGGACTTTATGAATGTACTCCCGCTGTGAGAGATACAAAAGTCCCTGATGCCTATCGCGCTTAATGCGCATCCCAAGTATATGTGAGGCCTGTCCCAAATCCTTCATCTCAAAGCTCTTCTTTAGCTGAGATTTAAGAGCATCTAGCTCATCATGAGCTTTCCCTACTATCAGCATATCATCAACATAGAGTACCAAGATAAGCAAACTGCCATCACGGGCTTTCTTCGTGTAAAGACACGGATCCATAGCACTCCTGCTGTAGCCCTGTGACTGCATAAAGGCATCAAACTTATGATACCATTCCCTAGGTGCCTGCTTCAAGCCATACAAGCTCTTGTTCAACTTGCACACTAGGTGCTCCCTGCCAGGTTCTGCAAAGCCCTTAGGCTGATCCATATAGATCTCATCATGCAAGTCCCCATGTAGAAAAGCCGTCTTGACATCCATCTGATATAGATCTAAGTCAAGCTGTGCAACCAAAGCCAAGACTAAGCGCAGGGTGGTCATCTTAACCACAGGAGAGAAGACCTCATCAAAGTCCACACCATGTTCCTGCTTAAAACCCTTTGCTACCAATCTAGCCTTGTATGCCGGCTTGGGGTGTCCAGGGGTACTTTTCAGCTTGTACACCCACTTGCATGGCAAAGCCTTCTTGCCCTTAGGCAAGGCAACCAAATCCCAAGTCTCATTCTTATGCAGGGAGTCTATCTCAGACTGCATAGCCCTCTCCCAGGAGTGACTGTCACCCCTGCGCATAGCCTCATCATAAGTGAAAGGCTCTCCTGCATCTGTAACCAAAACATAATGCATAGAGGGCTGAAATCTGTCAGGTGGACGTCTATCTCTAGCAGACCGTCTCACCGCAGGCTCTGTTGCCTGTCTAACTACCTGTCCAACATCCTGGCCCTGTGGAGGAACTGCTGCAGGCTGTACTACTGGCTGTGCTGGAGCTTTAGGCTCCTCCTGAAAGATCACTCTGCGGATCTCAACCACCTTCTCAGGCTGCCTGTGCATCTTGTCTTCATGGAAGACGACATCATGGCTACGTACTATTTTCCGCGCCTGCGGATCCCATAGGCGATAGCCCATCTCTCCTGACTCACCATAGCCAAGGAATATGCATTTAATGCTCTTTGGATCCAATTTACTCCTCTTGTCCTTGGGCACATGGCAGAATGCCTCACATCCAAAGACACGGAGATGCGCATAAGAGGGTGGCTTACCAGCCCAAACTTCCTCTGCAACCTGGAAATCCAATCCACTGGAAGGCGATCGGTTTATGACATGCACTGACGTACTAACTGCCTCAGCCCAAAAACTCGGGGGTAGGCCTGCATGGCTAAGCATAGAGCGCACACGCTCCTGAATAGTCCTGTTCATGCGCTCAGCCAAACCATTCTGGGGTGGGGTGTAAGGGGCGGTCAACTGACGCTTAATACCCCTGTCATCACAAAACTGCTCAAAAGCATGCGAGACATATTCTCCCCCATTATCTGTCCTAAGGCATTTCAGCCTATACCCAGTCTGGTTCTCAACAAGAGCAAGCCATCTCTGAAAAACTGCCAAGACATCGGACTTCTGCTTTATGGGATAAGCCCACACTTTCCTAGAAAAATCATCAATGAAGGTAACGAAGTACTTCGCGCCACCCATAGACATGCAAGGCATAGGCCCACAAACATCGGAATGCACCAATGCCAAGGGCTCACTCATGCGTGGCCTACCCGATTTCTTATGCGTAGACCTATTCTGCTTACCATAAAGACAATGATCACACGAGTCAAAACATGCATAATCCAAAGGCGGAAGATACTGCAAACCAGATAACATTTTCATTCCTTTCAAAGACATATGCCCCAAACGGGCATGCCAAAGTGATACATGTGGGATAGAGCCCACTGCCAAAACATGGTCTATAGAAGACCCAGATACAACAAGAGGATAGAGGCTGCCAACCTTGGCGCCTCTAGCAAGCACAAGTCTGCCTTTGGTAATCTTCCAGGTAGAATCCCCAAAACAGACATGAAATCCTGCATCATCCAACTGTCCTGCAGACATAAGACTACGCGTAAGCGCAGGTACATGACGTACATCCCTGAGCAAAAAGGAACTGCCAGTGGAAAACTGCAACTGAATATCTCCACAGCCCACAATATCAAGAGACCTGTCATCTCCAAGTCGGACTGAACCAGATATAGTGCGGTAAGAGTGGAACCACTCACGGTAAGGCGTCACATGGAAGGACGCACCTGAATCCAATAACCAGCACTGTGCATACATACTAGGTGTCTCAGTCAAGTGTGAAGCATCAGAAGAACTAGCTGCAAGTATAAATTCATCACCACCATCGGACTCCTCAGTCTGCGTGACATTAATTTCCTCAATCTTGACGCTGGACTTCGTAGGTACTATGCTGCGATCAGAGGACTTGTCCTGCACTTTATCTTTCCCCTTATCCTTGCGCTTCTCATTGCGCAACTCATGACACTGTGGTCTAATATGGCCCTTTTTCCCACAATGATGACAAGTGACATTTGCATTGCGCCCACGCGACTTACTACGTGACTTGCCACCACGAGATTTAGACCGACCCTTCTGCGAGTCACGGCCTCGGCCATTACCACGGTCATACCTGTCATTCCTACCTCTAACTGTCAAAGCATGACTACCACGAGAGGCATCCAAGTTTTTGCGATTCACCTCTTCCTGAAGAAGAGCACTCTCAACATCTGCTAATTTTAGAGTAGCACTAGAGGCACATAGGGCAGTGCGGAATACATCCCATGACTCATTCAGAGTCCCAAGCAAGAAAAGAGGAGTTACTTCCTCTCCAAAGGTGATATCCTGCGAAGTCAGGTTCTTCAGTATAGCATGGAACTGGCTCAAGTGAGCAGACATAGTCGCATTATCCTTCATGCGCAGATCCATAAGCTGCTTCAACCAGTACATCTGACTCGCCGGACTTTTCTTATCATAAAGATTCTTGATCTTATTCCATAGATCCCATGCACTCTGTGCTTCCTCAAATACATTATAATGTACCTGTTCAGTGAGAGACAATACAATCGTGGACTTGCATAGCTCATCAAGTTCAAGCCAGTCGTCAATGTCCATAGTTTCAGGCTGCTCCCCACTCAACCGAAGTGGCTTAATCTGAGATTTCTGCACCAAAACCTGCCATATTTGACTCTTCCAGTAAGAGTAGTTGGTACCATCCAACTTTGTAATGTTAAAGATGGCACTATCATGCGAAGATGACGCCATTATGCAGGCTGGAAATGCCCAAACAGTCCAAAACTGCTTGCTGTTTTACTGCAAAAACTGCCCAAAAATGACCAAAACGGGGTCCAAAGGGTGAGCAAAGTGTGCCAAAAGTTGCTGCCCACTTAGTACTAGGTGCGGTACACCAAATCAGGATATTTCAGCATGAAAAGTACACCTCAGTCCACCAATAACTGCTTGCTGTAATAAATTGCAGGTATGCAATCTAGAGAGCAAACTGTCCCAAAATAGGATCCAATGTCAAGCAAACAATGCTAGGTCCAAAGCCGGCATGAAACAGACATAAGCAAGGTCAATGACAGTGAAAAGAACATGAGCTCAACACCAAAGCATGTCAAAATAACATCTGCCAGTGAAAGGCACACCCCCAGACACTCTAGGCAAAGTGTTTCTGTAACTGCCAAAAACTGACACAAATAGGTGTCTGCTCAAAGAGAAAGATCCAAATATGAGACTCGGCTCATAAGCATCCTGTGAACCAAGAGTACATCAATGCATATCCATAAAGATCGGAGTATGATCCCAAAGTCTCAATGCGTATGTAGCTGCTCAAGACATAAACTGCTCCAAATACATGTAAGTGCTCCAATAGCATGCAACTGTCAAAGGTCAAGCAAGCATGTAAAATGCTCCCACTGGCACAAAAGGCGTACAAGGCGAGCTTAGAAGCTCAGACAACCCAAGAGAAAGCACCAGTGATAAGTGACCCTGTCAATGCATCAAGCGCATCCAAGAGAGCATGACATACATGAAGCACCGGTCGTATTAACCATGAAGCAATACATAAGCCCAAATAAGCTCTCGGTCAACTCAATGACATCCAAATAGCAACCAAGATCAGTGATCAAGTAAGCCGGGAATGCTCAAATACATCCAAATCCAAGCTCCAAATGTCGGTATGGCATACACGAACCAAATAGCATATGTCACGAACCAAAGCATGTAATGCAAAAGCCTAACTGTCAAGCAGAGACATGAGGCATAGGCGGTCCATGAGCATGCCAAGTCGGTCCAAATGCCAGTGAAGATGGAGCTAATGCGAAGCTCAAAAGCATCCCATAATCTCATACATATGCTCCAAGTCGTCCCCAAATGTCAGAGACATCATGCCAAAGCTCAAAGCATACATCCGGTATCGGTAGGTAAGTGCCAAAGCATGTAAAGTACCTTCAGCCCACTGTTATTCCAGCATGTATTTACTGTTCTAAACAGTAGATTTCAGCCCCAAATTCAAGCCAAAATCATGGTCAAACCAAATGCATACATTCCCAATACATCCGGGTAGGAAGTAGACCGCATACGGGCATCAAATAAGGTAACCGGAGTAGAGTATAAGCATTAAATGCCAATGCCAAGTGTGGCTGCCCTGTTTCCAGCACTGTATAACAGTAAATAACAGTCCCAAATCAGCCAATATTTCAAGCCAAAATCATGGCATAATCATGTGCATACATTCCCAAGGCACTAGGCATCATGTAGACCGCATACGGGCATCAAATAGCACAACCGGAATGGAGTATAAGCAACAAATGCTAATGCCAATGGTGCTGCCCTGTTTTCAGCCTATTATGACAGTTTATGACAGTCCCAAATCTGAAGAAATCAGCCCCGAAAGATCAAGACCAATACCCAAAGCTTGAATGACATCAAACATGAAGTCTATAGCCCTCTTGATCAAGGTAGAGAGCAAGAAGCAATGGCCAAGTGTGGAGCTGAAGTAGATGAGTGCTCACAGCCTGGAAAAAATGATGCAATCTGCCCTGTTGGTGCTGAACTTGCTGTTGCTCCACATGGGCTGAAAAGGGGGTAATGGGGGGCTCAATGATGGCCCAAGGTAGGCACATACCAAGCCATGAAGGCCCAATGCAAAGGGGAGGGAAGATATGAGCTATGGAGCTCAAGAAGAGTGGCTGCCCTTTGTTCCTGCCCTATTTCAATCTGAGAATACACTCAAATGCCTGCAAATGCTGAAGCAATACCTCAAGGGCAAGGCCCTGATGAAGCTCAAGAAGGCCAGGATGGAGCTCGGGAAGCCGGGGAGAGTCGGGAGCTCAAGAGGTCGGCTATGGCTGCCGGGATGGAGACCCAATGCGTGAAGCGAGTCGATGCGAAGGTCGGGAAGCACCGAGTCGAGCTCGAGCAAGAGAATGCCAAGCTCTGATACCAGTTGAAAGGTGAGAAGGATCGAAGCTTGCACGCGAGCTATGGCGGGAGAGCAAGAGCAAGAAAGAGAGAGACAAGAAATGGGAACTCCAACAGTCACAATGTGTGACCGGGCCTTCCTTTATTCAAACTGTCACTAAAAGAATAAAGAATAAAGTGACGTGACGGGCGCCCGCCACCTGCAGTGTGCAGTGGCGGGTACTGTCAGTGTAGTAATACACGGGGCGGCACGGCGGAGGCGCCTTTACCCCCAACAGCGTCTTGGCCCTCCCTCTTGACGGCCAGCATCAACCCTCTTGCTCCACAGCAGCGACCAATTACGGCAGCGTCCAGAGTTCTCCATTCTTCCCCTCACTCATCAACAATAGTATCAATGTATTAGCTTCTCGACCACCCCCCTTTCCTCACCCCTTAGAGGGGGTATTTATAGGAAGGGGAGGTAAGGTCTCCCTTCCCCACGTGGTGCATGCATGGCTCTTCTTCCTCCACCTCTCCTATTTCCCAACATAGCCCCCATCCTCTTCCCTCTCGGCTGGGGAAAAGAGGGAAAAACAATTTGCACTAAATCCAAAATTATCCTCTTGACCTCCTCCCAAGAGGAGGTTCATACGAGGATATGCAGGTTTCTTTAAACCATTAGTCTCGTTTTTTCCAACATCGTATACAATTGCACCGTCCGAGAACATAATGCTGGCATTATCGTTTGCTCGAGACTTCACACGGCCTCGTAATATTTTCAACAGGAATATTACAACTATATGCAACAGGATATATAATCCCAGTATCTAAAAGTTTAGTTATTTCAGCCTTCACTAACTCTGCATATACAGGGTTTGTCCGTCGTTGATGTTGACATACGGGTTTCGTGCCTGGCTCCAGATCAATATAATGCTGACATAATTCAGCTTTGATACCCTTAAGGTCCTTATATGACCAAGCAAAAGCGTCAACATGTGCTCGTAAGACTTCTTCAAATCTTTCACGATGTAGCGATTCCAATTGGTCTCCTAAATTTAAATATTTTTCTTCTGCCATTTTAAGTTTAACTACTTCAATTTCAGGCTCTTCAATAAATAAAGAAGCTATTCTTCGTGGCTTAATTGTAGGCACATCTTCGGATATCTGCATCGATACATTTTCAAGCAGACTATGCCTAGTACTTGATTTTGGTGCTTCTTCCCTCACATTCACAGAATGTACTAAGGGTAAAGCCCTATAATGAATAATAGCCAGGTTATCTTGAGTAGCACCATCAACTTCAACTCCGTAAACATTTGCTATCTCAGGAAAGGATTTTTCAGTATATCCCTTCCAATATTTATCTAAACAGCCATTATTAGCATTTAAGTCTTTATGAGATTTCATAATAAATGAAGTTTCTACAGAGTCAATTACACTAGGTATCTGCTCAAAATTACATGGATATTGAGCATGTAACCTACGACGATATCGACATAAGATTTTGTTATTCTTTTCTAAACATTCTTGATCATCTACACTCCAAGACCATTGATTATCTTTAAGCTTGAGAATTAACGAATGTAGATTCTCGTCCTCCTCGCCCTGAATTTGACAGCCCAAATAATGTATGACTTGTTTCAGTTCCACAAAATTCCTAGGTGTTGCAAGTTTAAACCATCTAAGTTGTGGCTCCTGGCCAACCCCATAGATAGTAAAATCCATTACTCTTTCTTTTGGATGAGGCAACACCACCTCGTGCATATTTTGCAATTTGACCTTGGTGGGCTTAGATTGGACTCGTCGATAACCAACTAGTGGTCCCCTAGAATAGCGATACATCTTCTGTGTAATTCCATTGGAACGCTTAAAAGAATGACACAACCAAGGAAAACTCGTAGGGTTTTTCTCTTGAGTCTCTGGCTCAAAAGTACCCTTAGATTTATCTTTTTCCAAAAACCTATTAGTTTTATCATATTCTTCCCAATAATTCATATCCATAGGTAAAGCTTGTTCCATCTATAACTCCCCGCCACTAAATTTAGACTTCTGTTCTTCTAAATAAAATTCTAAAAGAGAGATCTCATCTAGATATCGCCTTTCTCTAAACTGAAATTTTGCCTTTTCCTTTTGCAACTCAGTAATCTTCTTCATTGCTTCATTTATAGCAGTCAACGCTGACTTACGCTCTACTTCCAACGCCTCGTTCAATCCTCTAATAATCCTAACGTAATTACCATGATGTTCATGAGAAGTCTGTAAAAACCTATTAAAAGCCGAAGATGAATCATCCTCATCCTCACGAGATAGTGGTCTTCGTAAGGGTTTGCACCCACGCTTACTTCTCCTTTCTCTTTCCTTTCTTTCTAGCTGGTAATAATAAATCCTTTTGGCTCTATCTGGCAGTTGTCCAAATCCAAAGGATAAAGCATTTTTCCCATAAGGAAGAGCTGCTAAGATCCTACTCTCAGGCATACTATTATTATTATCAGTAACATCATCTTCTTCCATACTTTCTGAAGAGGTTATTAAGATGTCAGCCACATCAAATGTCATTAACTCGGGCATCTCTTCCTCCTCAAATTCATCCATAGAAACCTCTTCTGACCTGCTGTATGCAAAAAATGCATTTTCTTGATTATTCTCTTCTTGATCCGTGGATAACTGAAAACATGTTTCAAGCGAATCATCAAAGTATTCTGCTTCCTCTGCAAAAAGCATTAAGCAGTCCAAGGTTGTATCTTCGGATGTAGATAACCAATGGGTAATATCACTGTCTGAATCATTGTCAGATGAAAACGTTACAGCATATTCACCAATACCCATCTGTTCTACCTTGTGAGGCTGATGTACTATGTTGACCTCTACTTTCTCTGCTCCTGCTAGGTGTTGTGTTTTAAATAACCAGGCATAAGGCCCTTCATGATCAGTCCTCTCCATTTTCAAATCATAAAACTCACTGTTGGATCTCTCATCCATTTCACTAATTGCCTCATCTCCTGACTCTTTCAAAAACCCTTTTGAAATAACTTGTATTTTAACCCTATCATTTCTAAGACCAATCACAATTGAACCTTTATACCAGTCTTGAATGCATCTTTCTTGGTATAACCAGGGTCTTCCCAGCAGCACAGAATATGATGAAATATTTGTCTGCGAATGAATGATCAAATAGTTCACATGAAATTCTAATCCAGCTACTACAGATTTCACATTTCGCAGTAACCCCAAAGGAGTTACCTTTCTCTGATCAGCCACCCGTAAAACAATATGAGTAGGTTCTAGATCCTTCAACCCTAATTCTTGCATTGCCTATTCTGTCATCAAATTAACTACTGAGCCACCATCCAACTGCACTTCATGTAGCAAGTGGCCATTAATAGTAGTATCGATGACTGGAGCTCATGGATCCACAAACAAATCTACTATTTTTACATCCTTAGTTGTTTTTCTCTTACAAGAATTTTCACTTACTTTGGAAGCATTAATCTCAATCCTCTTCCTTCGATGCCAAACTAATTTACGATAAAGTTGCTTCTCACAAACAGGCGCTATTTTTAGCAATTGCCGAAGGTTAATGGTCAATGATATTCCTTCTAATGCAGCCCAAAGATCAAAGGTCTTATTTCCTACCTCTGATTTCTCCTTCCTTCCTTAGGAGGAATCAGTCTTTCAGGAAAAGGAGCTACTCCCACTTGAATCTTAGGATTTGCTAAAGGCACAGATAATAACGGGTGGTCAGAGGAATGCTGTGGAGAATCCGATTCAGGTAGTTCTACATTAGGATCTATGTCCTTAGATTTATCCTTCACTGCTCCATTTAATTGTGGACTCTCTTCCTCTAAACCTTGCTCCTTTTGTTGTTGCTTTTGTGCCCTAGTAATGACACAAATCATAGGGTCAGCCTTAAAGGTCACTTTACGAGGTATAAATTTTAGCTTAACGCCAGTATCTTTCCCTATTGTTTCTACTTCAACTAAATTTGCAGCAAATGTTGAAGGTTCATTAAAGGCTTGTTTACCTTTGTTAGTAATTTTGTTATCCTCTCTCTTAGGGCAATTCTCCTCATAATGTTCTTCACCACTGCACTTCCTACAAAGAGGAGTATAGTCTTGATTTTTACGTGCATTTGGATAATACGGAGCTATGTGACCTTCTTGTTGACATCGATAACAAATTACTGGTTCCCTAGGCCGCTCTTGTCCACCCTGCCCCATTGGATTACGAAAATTTCCATTGTTTCTTCTAAAAGGAGAATTTCTCCCTCGATTGGTATCACTATTATAATTGTTTCGGGGTACTGGAGGTCTACCCTGGGTTGGCAATCCTCGTGGCCTAAAAGGTTGATTGGGTGGTCCAATCTCATAAGTTGTATTATTATGATCCATATAATTATAATTCGTTTGCATTGAACGAGCTTGTTGTTGCTCTTGCCCTATCTTATGCCATTAATTAGTATCCAAATGCCCTGTCTTAAGGCAAAAAGTACATAACGGTGGATGATCAAGTATTAATCTTGAAGGTGTCGGGCACTTTGTAGCCACATGGCCGTAACCATGACACTTACCACACCATATATTTGATCTAGGTGGGTTCAAAGTTGAATTTCCCGATGATTGTTGTGCACTTGGACCTTGTGTTGTTATCGAATAAATTTCCTTCAAAGGTGCTTGTACTGCACTCATAATTTCCTCCTTCAATTTTCCTAGGGATTTTGCAATAATATCTGCTACTTTTGCTTCATCAAGAGGAGATTGAGGTTGAGGCATAGAGGGCATTCCTGTCTGCATCATATAGGCTGGAATTGAAGTGTACGGATTTAAAGGTACACTTGACACATTTGAATTTGCAGTTATACCGATGGATTTAAAGGCACGGTCACATAAGACACATTCTTAGGTACCCCGCCTGAAGTGCTAGCAAGGTATTCCATCCGAGGTTCCTTGAAGAGATCTCCCAGTCGTTGTTGACTAATCTGCACTTCTTCCCACCATCTAGCATGAGTTTTAGCATCTGCCAGCATAGCTGGTCGTTGTAAACTAACATGCTGATGAACTTCAGGATTAAGCCCATCAATAAACTTACGTTTTTGCGTGGGATCATCAGGAGCGGGATTCATCTTGCGAATGATTGTCTCCATACGCTCAATGTAATGCTCAACGCTTTCAGTTGCTCCTTGAGATAAATAATCTAATTGAAGAGCTAACCTATCTTGAAAACCTTATCGCCTAAATTTTTTGAGAAAAGCCCTTGATAAGGCAGCATAGGTTCCTTTATGTTGAGCATCCAGGTTCCCGTACCACCTCGCTGCTTCATCTTTTAATGTTGCAGGGAAGATATGAAGCTTTTGGTCGTCGTCTATTATCTCATTGGCGACACAAGTAACCTCAAATCGTTGCGAATGGGCATCGGGATCTTCGTCCCACAGTCCCCCGAATTGCATAAAGTCAGCTAATCTTACTGGGTTTCGAGCCATTGTTTCCCTAAATAGTGTTCGTAGTCCAAAATCTGAAGTAGAGTCAGACCACACAGGTTCCTTGGATTCTTTGAATAAGGATCTTAATCCAAAGTCAGATACGGCTCTTGATTGCTCTCTTTGATGGGAAATACGAAACAAAGAACGTAATCCCAAATCTGTCACTCTATCTATCCACAAGGGTTCTTTTGGTGCTTTAAATAAGTAGTTTAACCCAAAAATAAATTCTAAATTCGAACTAAATGTAGATTCGTTACTCCTTATAGTGGCATTAGCTTCACTTTCCATGCTCTCACTTTGCATACTCTTTATCTCAATAGGACTATCAGTGCTTGAAACCACTCAATCCCACTGGTATGAAGCTGCTTCACTTTCCTTTGATGGTGTTCTATCAAATGATATGTTAGGCTCTAAGGATTCTATGCTTGAGTTAGACACAACGTCTATCCCCAAGTTCAATAATGCGTTGACCCTCTCAAGTCTTTCTAATAACCAAGCCTCCTGTCACGCCGCTCGTTCTCTAGCTCGCTGATCTCTAGCCTCGTTTGGCTGCCTCCGTCTTTCAGAATTCATCCACGATTACTAAACTAGCTCTTACTGTCATACTCCAAAATTACGCACGTTTTATTTGAAGCTATAAAATTAGGTTTTTGCTTATGTGCACGCTTAGAAGGTTCAAAATAGTTGGCAACTCTGGGTCTATTTCCCCATAAGGCAACTTTTCTTCTTGCTCGGGGATTAAGCCTAAGATTTCAACAACCTCTTTAACGTCTTTTGTGTCAAAAGTAACTTTTAGACCTCTGGATACACGTATCCAGGGCAGCACATCATCCCAGACCACTCTTCTAAAGGTTCAATAAGAGCTGCGATAATACCAATCAAAGTGGTACAATACACTAATTGTATTTATCTCTATTGCGTCTATTAGCCCAAAGTGTGCTGCTAGTAGAACTATGGTTTGCGCACAATCGTTATAACCCCAACTCCAAGAGGATAATTGCTCTACGTCCACAGCTACTTTACGGTCAAAATATTCGCCTCTCTCTACTAATTCTGTATCTCTCGCCCAATCTAGCACTCTTCTTTGGCACTCTTGGGGCAAATTAGGAAAATAGTCGCTTAGAAAAGAGACTGCGTATTCACTCATAAATAACACCTATGATTTAAATACCCTAGGAAAATTGATCACCCGTTCGAGCGCACTTGTCTCCCGACAGACGTACCAAAAAATGACTGGCCAAAGACCAAGCCACTTTTAACCCGGTTGTCAAGCCAACTCCTAAGAGTTGTTGCACTAAACAGGTGATCTTGATAACTAATTCTTGCAATTTAGTCTAGCCTTCCTTTTTATTCATGACACTTATTAGCGATAGTCCAACTAATCATCTGCACAAAACTTGGTAAGCTTATTCAATCTCATATTTCATTTCTTTAAACGGCTAGGTCTCTATGTTGGGTCCTAGAATGCTAACCTAGGAAAACTACAGCTTCTCCCCATCTCTCAGGGGCAGCTCCTCATAATTTGCTCCTGCCAAACTAGTGGCAGTTTATCCAGGAAGTTTTGATGTTTGACTTTAAGAATTTTATTTCAAAGTATAGATCCCTTGGATCTATTTGAATATCCCCATTTGAATTTCTTTTTATATTTCTCTTCTCCAACTGATTAAAATTAATTTGTTTTATTTATTTGATTAACAGCAAACATTCAAATCAAAACATCTAACGTTCTAAAAACCCATAATTTTAATTCCTTGTAACGTTTCCCAACTTCGTACTGCAATTTCGTCGTTTCTTTTTAGTGTTTAAATACTTAATTCATTTTGCGAGTATAGTGTCCTTTCTTTCTTCTTCTTTACTAAATACAAATCAGGATAAAAACAGGTACTATCTGCACTCTAACGTAAACACATACATAGTTCATTTTAAATTCCCATATTTCTCTTTAACTTATCAGTTAGTCCTAGTGGCCCTTCACTCTTACTTGCAATCATCAGATAATCATTTTTTAATTCGAACAAAATATAGATCTTAAATATGGATGCTAAGAGTTTCTCTCATGCCATCAAAATGATTTTCTTATTAAGTTTCTTGATATTTGTAATTTAACTTAAGGTTATAATTTTCTTATCATCAACAAACATCATAAAATACTATTGTATCTCTCATTCTTACCCATCCCTATGTTATTTAATAGTACATCACGTATCGTTTTATTTACTCAAAATAAAAACACCATGTTTATATGTAAATGTTTCTTTCAGTAGAATATCATTAAACTATTGTTTCTTTTCATTTTAAAGTTTACAAAACTTCATCAAAAATCAAGAATTATCTTCTCATCTTTTCATGTAAAAATCCATATTTTTATTGATAAATAACATATTTTACTCAAATGAAAACTATTATTTTTCTTTAAAAATAACACTTTTTGAATTTTCAAATATATCAAATAGTCTTTAAATATTATGAAAAAGTTTCAATAAATTTCTAACGACATAATATTTTTTCCAAAAAATATCATAGGTCATATTGGATCAATGAAAATTTTTATAAAAATTCATATGTGTCAATTTTGAACCATTTTAAAGCAATTTTCACTATTTTTGATTTTAGGAAATGATTTCAAGTGCACATAAATGCAAAAAATCATTCAGCACAAGAAAACAGGTTTCAAAGCATTTTCTAAAAATATTAAACTGAACATTTACTCATGCTATATCATTTATTTTAGATAAACAGTTTAGGCACATACTTGTAAATCCCGCGGGTCGTTGTCACGTCGTTGAAGACCGTGTCCTCCTATAGTCTAGCCAATGCAAGTCCGTCGTCTAGCGAGTCGTTTTCATTGTGAGCTCATCAATTTTTTACTCTCTTGCTCACCCTTGTGCGACTGTTGCCCTATGGCAATAGGAATGACCTTTTTCTCTTAAGTTAAAGATTAAACTCTTAATCAAGAGTTAATTTTAGCTATGGCTTTTCTATTCTTCCATGTCGACGACCTTAGAAAGGGGGTATCTAATTGTATAACTTTGCCATCTGTTCACGGATTCCTGTGCGAGGCCAGGCAATGGAATGAGGAGAAATTTTGCATCACACCCATGACCTCAGATCGTATTAGTACGTTGAGGCTCCATATTGGCTCTTAAGGAGAATACATGGCGATGAAGAAGAAGAAGAGACATTGGCTTGAATTCTTCTCTTTTGCTCTTCTTGGTTGCAATTAAGATCTCCCCCCCTATTATCTGAACGATCTTGGTGCCTCCTATCTTTATCTCTGATCAATTGATGGCTTCAAAAGAAGGCGTCCCCCTTTCATCATGTTCGTTCTCTCTCTTTCTCTCTCTCTGTCAGATTGACATCATCTTGCAATGAAGTGAGGCTTGAAGGAAGTTGAAAATTTGATCATGTCTATGAAGAAAACCTGAAGCGATAAGGAAGAGTGCGAAGAACTCCAAGAAGTGAACAATACTAGGAAGCCATTAATGGAGGTCAAATCAATAATGATTGGAACAGAAGTTGCGCTTCTGAGAGGAGAAGCAATATTCTCTCTCTCTCTCTCTCTCTCTCTCTCTCTCTCTCTCTCTCTCTCTCTCTCTCTCTCTCTACGTTCTTGGAAGCTTCCATGGGTGGCGCCAGGGCTCTGTGCAATCATCCTACGTGACGTGGAGCCTTATGGATGTGCGACCAGAGTGCGCGATTGCCACGTCGTCAACGCAAGTCTTCATCATATGATGAGGGCTGGATGAAATGAAGATACAACCAGTTGTAGCAGCCTCTCTCTCTCTCATCATTGACCCTCACTCGCCTTCCAATCCATCACTCCCTCCCAAGTACACCATTGTACTACAAAGCATAAACCAATCATTATTATTCTAATCGATATATACGTCTTCATATTTTTCCACCCATTGCTGCGTGCTATGAGCTATAGGCGCCATCGATTTTTTTTTTTCTCTCTCTCTCTCTGTGCCTGCTTCATAATCATCTTCCTTGTATGGCGCCTTGTATCAGAAGCACATGCAACTGCAATTTGGCCCCCAAATCTTTCCTCGTAGTTTACTCAGAGATAGAGAGAGAAACGCCACGAGAATGTAACTGCCCGTAAAATGAGAAAGCCTACACAGGGTAATATAGGCACCCTTGCACCCTTTGAATGTGGTGGTGATGTATATATATTTTTTAAGCAAAAGAAGGATCGTTGAAATATGAAGAGACCACCACATGTGTTGTATAAGAGTGTTAGTTGATGAGGACCACAATACTTCGTCCTTGCCAAGAGTCTATTCTCTTGAGTCTGATATTCAACACCTCCCCAAATAAATCTCCATAGTAATCACCAATGATCTAATGATCACCCTTTGATCATCACTGCAGTATTACTGTAGACAATAATCACAATCATGATGCTATGTATTTTTCATAAAGAATTTAATCCTTAGGAGGTAGGAGGTAGCATAACTACTGAAATCCCCCATCCCTTAGATTAATACTAAGATATCCTATCAACCTGTCAAGACCTTGCCAAGTCTAAAATTCCCCCGAAAACTCCTAATTTATAACAAGGTCCTATCTCCTCTAAGTGATAATAATCCCTATAAGAAAATTTTAAACAGTCATAGCTGAGATTCACCAAGTAAACCTATCAGATTTTGTCTAAAACTCCACCTTCCTCTCGTACAAGAACTTCCTTGTACCAACATCTCCTGGCTAAACTGCAAGAACATGGCCTCCAAAGACAGCAACTACCAACACCGCATCTGTAGTAAATTAATGTAAAAAGATGGTAGTAGGGTGTCACTTATATACAAATTTGCCAAAAAAATGTTGCAATAGATGGCATGTTTTTAAGTGTTGTCATATGGCTCTCAGACAAAAAGCAGCCAAGGTTAATACAATAGATTATTTTAATTAATAATGCTAACATTTCTTATCCATTTGATTGAAATAAATAAAAATCCTCATGTCTGCGTGTTTGTTTGGGCATAAAATGAATTTGTTAGCCATAGGCATCGATAGTTTAGTTAGTTGAGCTCCAACGATCCCAATGAATGCCAGGGGCATTGATAATTAGTTGAGACCCAAAAGACGAAACAATAGTCTGTATCATGGTGCAGTCTTTTGAGGAGGAAATGAATCTATCCTTACATCCTAACTACCGTTGAACAAAATAAAAACCTCTATTCAATTAGATCAAATAATGAAGGCAATTAGCCCAGTAAAGAAAGTGCCTCGTTTACGTGGTTCAAATCTGTCATTGCCCAAAATCCAAAGACACCTTAGTTTCTATTGATTTCAAATAAAATGATCAATTACCATGCTTAACCTTTTTGGTCAAAAGGGCCAAACCAAAAAGAAGGAATTAGTCAAGCCCCCATCCCTGCTCCAAGTACAACCCATTCGTTATTAGGTGAATTTATTTAAAATACAAATAATGTCAAAAAGGCCATCATCAAAGCAAACAAGGCAATCGCTTCATAACCGAATAGTTATTTAGCTAATGAAAGATTTCACACCACAGAAGTTATCAAGAAACCAAATGTGTTTCCAATACCAACTGCTGCTCTCGCCAAGGCCGTGGTAGCTGCTCTTGGTCCAATTAATTTTTCACCTTCTAACGTCATTAACTATTTGATATCAACTAAAGCTGCGATACTATAATAAATTTGGTGCACCAGCCAGTTGATTTGCCTAAACCTACCTTCAAACGAAAACTATACTAAATACAATATTTTATGCCATAGCTAAATAGTAAGCACACATTCATAATTTTTGGACCTAATAAAAACTGTTTGTTACTAAACACCTTTTTTTTTTGGGTGCCCACTTTACGAAGTGGGCAATGCCGTTGTAATTACAACCAGTAAACAAACTTAGTTGACACACATAGCCTATGCGCCGCTAATCTCACCGCTTCTCAAGCATTTGACAAAGGCACACCATCTATCTCAAATGAAATCTATCTCGTCGCCACACGAGCCATCCAACTTATGGGATTCCCTTTTCCTTTGCCCATTCTCACTTCTGTAAGTTTACGAATAATCAAAATATCTGTAAAAATCCTTACCTGTATTTAACCATTTCTTTAAAAATGTCTGCTTATAACCCGACATGCTGCTTCAATGGTTTAATATAAAATACGACCTACCAAACAACTTTTAATACCACATTTTCCATAACTAAGTCATGTATTGTTCGTTCTACAACCTTTACGTCTGCCCTTTCAACATTTCCGAAACTTTGTACGTAAAGAATATAGAGTCCAAATAAAATTACTGCCTTTGGAATATCGAAACTGAATGTGGAAGCCACACCTTTATGCCTGAGATCCCATAACAAATAAATGCCTCTACCCTCACATAATCGATATAATTGGAAAATACATGTAGGGAGGTCGAACCATATCTGGTGTATCCAGTTTAAGCAATTTTTGCACCATTTAATCAACCTGAACAACAAATGCGGATTCCTCTTACATACCTGCAATTTCCAATCTGTTGGAATATGGATGCATGAATTTACACAAATAATTTTCTTCTTTCCAGTCCCCAAGCTATTTCCTAAGCAATTAAGAAAGCGCTTTAATAAGGAAAATCAACTCTTACCGGCTTAATCGAAGTGTTGATGTTTGTTTCATCAAGTGAAAAGGATTACACTTCGAACCACCGAGATCTAATCCTTTTCCGGCAACAATGACTCCATATCTTCTTAGTCCCCTTAAATCAAGCATTCGCTACATACAAGCGTCAACGGACATCTCCTTTTAAAAAAGAGTAACTACTGCATAAATCCTTTTCTACAGGTTTTGTATGTTCACATTAGGTATCTTTATTACAATAGTATCGACAGCAGAGATTTTTAGCTTTCTCACATAATACATTAGCTATATACATGCATCGTTTCCTTCCTTTGGATTAGTTCTGTTTCTTGTCCATTGTACTGGAAAATCGGGTAACATCTTTGCCACGGAAGAAGAGAGGAGAGAAAAGTAAAAGATTGTCGTCGATTATGTTAACCATAGTAGGATCAAAATGAATTTAGTTCTTCACATGGAGATAATATTGCGCAACCAAAGGCATGAAAGGTGCGGTTGTCAAAGGTTTTCGGAGGCCTTATCGACGTATTCGCTAGCTAATTTTTTTATTCTCTATACAGTTCCCCGGCCAATAGGATAGAGTCAATCGTTTACCTGCGCTTAATGATAGAGGGCTTAAGATTTTTATATGATTAGCTGAATGATGATAAAATGTAGATCTCAGATAAACAAATCTATGTCTCTTAAATGCTATCCGACCTATGTAAATGAATGATGCAGGCTAAATAAGTGCTCTCCAAGCCGAACATGCGAGTCACCCATCATACGGCTTTTTTACTTGCGCTTGACAGATCTTTTTCGAACATTACATTGTCCTTTCTTTTTCGAGTCGTGAAATAGGTTCTTTTCATTGTTCCTTTTTAGAATTGACCTATTTTCGTAAGAAGAGGGCTTAAGGGGCTCAATTAGGATAATCTGATTTAAGCCTCCCTTAACACAAGAAATTTTGAATAAGAGAAACTTCTCAAATTCCAATCAAATCCGCCTGAAAAAAAAGAGGTTACGAACGAAGTTAGTAGGCTCCAAAAGCATACTTAATTCCCAATCACTTAATTAGAAGAGAAAATAGTTAGTTAGTGTTAAATGGAATGGGGACAGTCCTAAATCGCTTTTATTCTGTATAATAAAAGGCCTTTTGCTTGCTTTCGGCTTGCCCCATTTTTTTGCCTTTAAAAGCGAATCAAAACCACTAAGTCACTTTACTGCTTTATCTTAAGGCTATCTCTTCATTTCAGCGAGAGCGCTTGTTCATTATGTAAGCAATAAGGTGCATTTTGGCATTTCTGCCCCATCAAATTATTTTCTTTCAATTTTCAACTGCCCTTAGCTTTCAAAGCATAACAAGTACATAGGCCCCTGTTTTTTTACTTAACATTCACTAAGTGCTTTCTTACTTCTAAGTCCTTAGGGGGTCAGCAAATGATATGGGCCCTCTAATTTCTCTCCAGGGCTTTCCTATATGGCTTGTCTATTGCTTAATCAAATGCCCTGCGTTGGGATGTCATTTAGTCTTTTGTTCCCAATAATACAGGTAGTTCCTCCTATTTTTCCCTTCCATTTCTATGCTATGAGTAAATTAAGGTAAAGTCATTTAGCCTAACCATTCGAAACCTCAGGTAGGCATAGGGTAAGGCAACATGAGTTCGTGCCCCAGAACTTCGTACTAATGATTAGTTGTCGTCATTGGTTCTAAGAATGACTTTGATTTGTGAGCCCTTGCTCTTATCTCCGTGTCAAAAGCAACTCTCACTTCAGGCTTTGGGCTTATTCTTCAAAGCCTGCAGACTCTTTGGTCCAGAAAATGGTCTTTTTTTGTCATACCAATGCCTAAAGTCCTTTAAAGTCATTTTTTATTATTACACATGCCTTGGTCCTTGCCTCCGTTATACCGAGCAAAGGTAAGTGCAAAGCCTCTATACAATAGCTTATACAATACATTTATATAAAAACCAAACCGGTCACTCTTTCAATTGGCATCATCAACAGTATCATCAACCAAAAAGTAATGATGGACATCATTAAACCAAAAAAAAGAATACATGAATGAATGTCCTTTCAGGAAAATAATAAATAATACACCTACCAAGACGAGATTCAATCCCAAAATTCCTCTCTTTAGTCCCATTCCCTTTTAACCTACTCTTCTCTTACCCTACTTTAGTTCTATTCGTTGTTTTCCTAGAGAAAATCTTGGAAAGAATGACACAAAAAAACCTTTTAAGATCAACATTTTAATATAACAATTCTCTATAATAATAAATAGAGTCGACCATCACTTTTCGGCACTACAATATAAGTCATAAAATAACTTAACTTTTATCTACTGGCGTAAGCCGAATGAAGTGCTCTCCAAACCGTATGAGATGGTTGCCTATCATATGGCTCTTTCACTCAAGTTTCCTATATCATGATGGGTCGAAGGAAAGGAAACACAAACACTTGCTTTCCTTGCACCTGCTTCTCTTTAGTGATCGAATGACAACGTGGCTTGATTTTAATAATTTTCATTTTTATAAATGTGGGAAAGAGCCTTTTCTTTATCCTTTAGAGATGTTTTGCCCATTTCGTTTCCATCTCATTTAATTGCCCTTTGTATTACTTTTAGTTTTAGGTTATCATTTGAACTCGTTATTGCGTGCTTTTTTATTATAGCTTTACTAAAAGTCTTTCTAGCCATAGAAATTAGGCCTGCGAATCAAGTGCTTCACCTTGTAAATTCTTATTTCACGCTATTTGCATGCAAAACGTATTTGAAAACCCATTCAATACTTCATTGCAAGTCAAATAACAATGCTGCGGGGCAGATGGATAAGGAATTGAGCCATGGCTCTTGGTTCTGAACATACCCCTCATTTACTGTAAGCTTCGCAAAAGGAATGCAATGTGTCCTGCTATTTGGTAAACAGAAAAGTCTCTTAGACAGGCCTGCTAAATGAAACAAAATTATCCAACATCGCAGCTATCACAATAAGATACTAAATGTTGCCGTTTCCCAAACAAATCAGTTGAGGTTTAGCTGATAATTATAACATTTCTATATTAGTCAAACGGATTCCAAATGGCAAAGGAGACTTCGATGAAAGCAAAATGAAGACATGCAACTTCACATAGAACAATTAGAGCTATTAACTGTTTAAAAAAGGCATCACGATCGGACAGCTTGATTGATTTACAGATCAAAGTCTCTCAACAAATCACCGGACTAAAAAAACAAAATTAATTATCATGTCTCGAACTCCATCCAAAGATCGATCCGATCTTTCTATACTACTTAAGTGTACAATGTCCCTGTCGAATAGGTACATTAATTTAGGTTCCTTTCCTCTCACCACTAATCTTGTAACTAAGATTAAAATAGGTAAACGGGTACTACAACCTGTCGGTCTCATGTCTTAGCCCGCAGGTTAGATGTGTGGTTCACTGGTTTCATTAAATGCTCTCATTCTTTATCGAAGCTTTCAAACACGCTGAGAGCGGAATTTTGGTGCCGAGAAGTGCTTAAAAATAGCTAAAAATTATGAATATCAAGGGAAAAATATTCAACGTCGAAGGCGGCGGCTCGATCCAGGACGATTTTAAGTGCCAAAGTGCTTTAAAGACGCCCGAGCGACATTTGTTGATTTTTCATAATTTTTTAGACTATCGTGCGGGTTGACAAGAGTTACTGGCCAATGCGGGATGCCGATCCAGATGCCCAGGATTTTTCAAAGCTCAATTCGGATTCCAGACGAGGAAATGACCAAGAAACCGATCAAGATGCGAAGAGGTGGACAAAATTTGGCCAAAATGAGCAAGTGACCCTTGGGAGCCCAACTTTTAATGTAGCATGAAACTTTCATGCAAATGGAAGAGAGGAAATCGTGGAGGAGGGCGTGAGGAACAAGCGCCGAAATTTGCACCCAAATGTTGATGGGGCTTCTCCCTGCCTGCAAACAACCACTATAATTGACAATGGCCCTTGCTTCCCCTCTGTCTGCTGACTCTATCACCGTGCTTTGCTCCTCCAATGGTGGTCTCTATGAAGAATTCTAATTTCAGTCTTTCTCTCTCCTCCCTCTCTCTCTTCTAAAGGAAGATTCATGTGGTGAAGAAGAAGAAGAAGAATGGATGACGAATGCTTGTCCAATGAAGACCGGATTGCTCTGTGGTGCAAGAGGAAGGAAGATTGATGATTGTGGACTGTCATGAGCATTAATGGTGGTTGGAAATCAGTCCCGAGATATGGCAAAAAAAAGAAAAAAACCCACAACCCGCAAAGAACGGTAATCTCATTTTTACAAAGGAAATTGATGGTTTATGCAATTTGCTTTATGAATATTTGTTCCCATGGGATGATTATGCATTATAATGTTGTTTGCAATGTCTTCCAATTGTTTGAAATTAGAAAATCAGAAAATCAGAAAATCATAAGTGTTGTGGATGAAATTAATAGTGTAAAACCCGTAAAACACGCGAAATATGGGGAAATTGGGTGTTTTTGAGATATAAATGGAAAATATAATAAGACACACCAACTAAATTTGTGATTTTGCTACAAATGAACCTAAGGGCCATAGCCCACAACTCATTTTGTATTTTCAGTCATTTAATATTGCAAAAAATACAAAGAAAAATAGGGAAAAAGGGGAAAAATAGGGAAAAAATGGATTTTGAGTACCGAAAATTAAGGAAAAATAACATTCATGTTTGTGGATGTATGGAGGGTCTGAAGTATGAGGTTTAGCCTCAGTTCAGCCCTATCTTTATGTTCTAGTGAGTTTTTATGGCTTTTCATACAATAAAAATGTGGAAAATGAACCCTAAACCGATCAATAATGCATAACCTAAACGGGTGAGGGGGTAGAGTGTATAAAAGGTGTTTAAATGCTAAATGAAATGATGAAAAGCTTGCTATTTTTTTATGCATACCATTTAGGTTGGTTGATAATTAAAAATTAAGGACCTAGTAGCACGGGGGTTTCTCGGTGCTAGGTTCATGCAACGCCGCATACGAGCAATAGTCGAAAATCATTGAAAGAAATGTTTTCCACATGTGAATTAATGCTGATTGTCTTAATTGTTTGAGCACATGGACATTCACAATTTGCATGAAGCATGAAATTTAAAGGGTATCAGACAATACCTCCTGGATGCATGGCAATTGCTTTCTCTAGATCATGACCAACGTTGAGTGAGACAGGTTGTCCAAGCTGTAGGCTAGGCGTTGGGTCTAAGGGAAAGAAAGTGAGGTATGGTACATTTCTGGATACGATCAATTGGTACCTTGAGTGGAAATGTGTGCGATATTATGTTATATATGTTTAGTGATGCATTGAGGGGCCAATCCCCAAGGTGTAGGAGAGTCGCAGTGAGGTAGCGGCAGTCAGCCATGGGAGGACCTCCTATGTTTGTGTTTCATGCTATTTGGCAATGTGCTGGGACTCCCTCTGAGGAGTGTTAATTGGGTTAGAGTTGGACTACGAGACGTGATACAAACGCAAGATGTTTAGGAAGATGATGTATGTGTCATCCACGCTCCTGGCCGCGAGGCCGTGGGGTTGTTGAGCGCATGATAGAAGTCCGGCTAGTGCATGAGCCAGTGCCGGCCCATTTTAGGTCCCATCACGCGCAAAGCCGCAGGGCAAACGAAGGGCTCTGACCTTTTATGTCTAAATATATCCGCCAACGATCTACGCATGTACCAAAAGGCTGTAATGTTGGTGAAAAATTAAGTCGGGTTGCCCTGTAGCACTTTGTGTTCATGATATCTATATTTCATTGTGCTTTGGAGACACGGTCGGTTGAAGCACTCTTAAGAATCAATTAGCTTCAGTGTCTTTTATTTTATGCTCTGGTTCCTTTTTTTGGCCTTTTTGGGTGCTTTCCGTTGCTTGCGGTGGCCTTTAAAGAAATTGTGTTTGTTTCATTGCAGACATCTATAATGTTTTGATTGACATGCTAAGGCAAGTCATTTAATAGCTTTACAGTCGCTCTCACTAAACCGACTTGAATCTGAATGATAGTTCGGATTAAGTCTGACCGAAATCGGATTTGCCTTTTGTGCCATATTTTATTATTAGCATTTTGATTTTGATTATTTTTTAGGTTTTTCATATAGAAGCAAACTCTTTTTCATGCCATTTTTTATATTTCAAGGTTTGTGCTACGCGTTCTTGTACCCTTTGTTCTAAGTCTTCTTCGTTCTTTTGCTCTAAAGCCTTAAGTTTTTCTTTAAGTTTCTTACGTTTGGAACGTTCTATTTGTAGTTCTTCTTTAAGCTCATGTAGGTTCCGCTCTAAGGCACTAATTAATGACAAATGTTTGTCAGATTGTAATAAAGGCTCTAATAGATTAGACAATGGCAATTCAAGAATTGAATTGTCGATTCCATTGATTGGCTTATCAGTTTCATTGACTTTTGAGTCTACAATCTTTTTTGGTAAGATATCTATCCATAAACCATTTTCCTCAAATATAGGTTCTCTCTTAAAAGAAGGATCAATTCCTAAATTCAACATTATTTTTTTGTTTGTGACCAAATAAACAGGCATCAATAAAAAGGTTTTTTCATACAAATCATGTCATAAACTAATTTCTACGCTTTCTCACTACTGTTTTAAAACTACATTTAGTGGGCTTTCCCCAAGGCGACACCGAAGGTCTACCTCCTTTCATACGTCCCTCACCTCCTCCATATAGATAATCAACCAGATTCATAGCAACACCTCGAACGATAAGACGTCTGCCTAACCAGAGAGGGCTATGCAATCTAAGATGGACTCCCTGCATAAGAATGACACTTGGGATTTGGTTTCCTTGCCTACGGGCAAGAAGGCTTTGCCATGCAAGTGGATGTGCAAGCTAAAATGTACCCTTGGACACCCCAAGCCGGCATACAAGGGTAGATTGGTAGCAAAGGGTTTTAAGCAGGAGCATGGTGTGGACTTTGACGAGGTCTTTTCTCCTGTGGTTAAGATGACCACCCTGCGCTTAGTCTTGGCTTTGGTTGCTCAGCTTAGCGTGGATTTATACCAGATGGATGTCAAGACGGCTTTCTTATATGGGGGCTTGCATGATGAGATTTATACGGAGCAGCCTAAGGGCTTTGCAGAACCTGACAGGCAGCACCTAGTGTGCAAATTGAAGAAAAGTATTTATGGCTTGAAACAGGTACCTAGGGAATGGTATCATAAGTTTGATGCCTTTATGTAGTCACAGGGCTACAATCGGAGTGCTATGGATCCGTGTCTTTACACGAAGAAAGCCCGTGATGGTTCTTTATTGATTTTGCTACTCTATGTGGATGATATGTTGATAACAGGGAAAGCTCATGATGAGCTAGATGCTCTTAAGGCTCAGCTCAATAAGAGCTTTGAGATGAAAGATCTGGGACAGGCCGCTCACATACTTGGTATGCACATTAGATGCGACAGGCATCAGGGACTCCTCTACTTGTCATAGAGAGAGTACATTCATAAAGTACTTGAGCATGCAGGACATAAAGCCTATTGGCTGTCCATTGCCTTCTTATGTGAAGGTATCACAAGTTGATTGTCCGCAGATAGATGAGCAGAGGGCCGAGATGGCCAAGATTCCCTATGCATCCACAATGGGCAGTCTTATGTATGCCATGATAGCCACTCATCCAGATATTGCCTTTGCAGTTGGTGTTGTGGCACGCTATATGGCTACACCTGGCAAGATGCATTGGGATGCCGTGAAGGATATCATGAGGTACCTGAAGGGCACTGCAGATATGTGCATATGCTATGGCAGCTAGGATACAAGAGTTGTGGGGTACACTGACTTTGATTATGCAGGACATGTAGATAGTAGGAAGTCCACTTCCGGCTATGTATTCACCTATGTTGCTGGAAGTGCTGTTTCTTGGATGTCCAGGGTGCAGAAATGCACGGCCCTTTCTACTATAGAGGCCGAGTATGTTGCAGCCACACTGAGGCTTGCAAGGAGGCCATTTGGTTGGGTCATTTAGTTGCTGACCTTGGTATTGATGCTATCCCTACACTGCATTCGGATTCCATGAGTGCTATTCAGTTAGCCAAGAATCCGGTCTTCCATGCGAAGACGAAACACATTGAGGTGAGGTATCACTTCATACATGAGGTCGTTGAGGACAAGTCTGTTGATCTTGTCAAGATCTTGATTGACCAGAATCCTGCAGATCTGCTCACGAAAAGCCTCTCTACAGAGCACTTTGCCTTCCTCAGGAGGTTGATGGGCGTGGGATGAGATGACGTCTTTCCTCATCCTACAGTACATGTGTACATGTTGTACTATCTTTTTTCTTTTTCTTTTCACTCCTCACTGGGGCAGATTCACCTTTAAGTGGGAGGTTGTTGGGGGTAAAGGCGTCTCTGCCTAGCCGCCCGTGTATTACTACACTGACAGTCACCACCATTGCACACTGCAGGTGGCGGGAGCCCGTCACCATCACTTTATTCTTTATTCTTTTAGTGACAGTTTGAATAAAGGAAGGCCCGGTCACACATTGTGACTATTGGAGTTTCCATTTCTAGTCTCTCCCTTTCTTGCTCTTGCTCTCCCACCATAGCTTTCGAGTCCAACCTTCGATCCATCGCTCCCTTTCACAATGCTTTGTCATCATTCTTTTGCCAAGTAGCTACAAGGTCCACATCTTGAGGCTTCTCTCTCTTCGTCATTTTTAATGGCCCAAAGACCCTTCTTCATCAGGATGAGCTTGATGTGGGTTTGCAAGGTGTGAAACCTAACCCCTTTGAACCAAATAGTTGGAGAGTTTTGCCCATGCTAGAGAAGAAAATTAGCACCAAAAATCTCAAATTTGAGCAGCATAAGATTTAATCGTGTCAAGAGATACAAGGAATGTAGTGTCAAATAACACTTGATAAGTATTAATAGATACTATGCTTTCAAGTGCTTTCAAGCACTGGATGTTGAATTTGATGTTTGGATTTCTCCCCTCCTTGCTGATTTGATGGGAAATTCTTGTTGGAAACTTGAATTCTCAGTCACATCACAGTGGTAGAAGATTTATTTGAGTGGCAGGAGAGAGAAAATGAAGTAGAAGAGAAGCTTGAGCTCAAAAAGCTATGGCTTCCCAACTTACAGTTTACAGCAACCCACTGGTTTTTTGTCTACAACGACTTGACACAACAGTATCTCGACAAGATCTCTAATGTCAAGCTTTGAAAGCCCTATGGTCCTTTCCAACATCGTGAAGCAAGCAAAGCACACAGAATGTACGACTACCAACATGCGTTGTTTTAACAACAAGAAGGAAATCACGCAATACTGGGCATATAGATCAGCAATGTCATACTGTAATGTAATAGGATGGTGCACCTTGAGTAGAGGAAAAGATCCCTAAAAGAAATTGTGTGGAGATATTTATTGTGGAGATAGATCTAGGTGCTACAAGTAGACAAGGTACTACTATCCATGGTAGTCATGAAAGCTCTAGTGAAGGTGCTGAAGGTGAAGCTCAAGTAGGAAATGAAGTCTTGAACTAATACCAAGCTAGGTAGAAGTGAAAGGGAGATCAAGAAGCATAGTGAGGAGTTGGCCATGCTCAACTGAGCTTTGATACCATGTTAAAATATCGGATCTAGAGCATGGCTATGAAGGTTGAAAGAGGAAGAATGAGCTCATGAGGACATAGACATTCTGATTGACTGTCACACAAGTGAATTAGGCTCCAAGATGGAAGCTTGGACTCATAAACACAATCTTGTGTGTTGACAATGACATAGACACTTTTCTGGAAGTACAAAAGTACTATGACATTGCATTTAAAAAGAGAGAAAGTACAATGCTTTATAGGAATAGACTAGGTTGCATTTTCCACCATTGTGCATATGGGATTCTGCATCCTGAGCCCACACTGCTCCATACAAAGAGACTAAGCCAGGTGTGATTGCCAATATCTCAACAAGAAGATGGTGGAAAGCTTGATCTTCAATAATATTACTAGGCTAGATTGTAACTACATGGTTTTCTTAGAGAGTCTATTTATGCAAGTTCCTTCTTGTAAGCCTTGTTTGGACAATGTGAGATACACCTTGCAATACCTTAAGGTCACATTTAATTATGGCATCTTTTATAAGGCTGACTTAGTGGTATAATTATTTGGTTATATTGAAACATATTGGGCAAGCAGTATGTTTGACAAAAAATTCACTACTAGCAATGTATTTTCCTTTGGGAATCGGTATATTGTGATTTGGAGTAGTAAGAAAAAACCCACTATTATATCATCGAGTATAGAGGAGAGTACAAGGGTAAGTCTATGGTAGCATGTGAATTACCTTGAATGTGAAAGCTACTTGAGGATTTAGAAATATAGATAGAGAGGAGAGTTGTCATCTATTGTGACAACATGAGTAGTATACATTTGGCTAGGAACCCAATGTTTCATGCATGCATGAAACACATTGAGATTCATCACCATTTCATTAGAGAGAAGGTCTTGGCAGGTGATATTGATCTCATATATGTGGACACAGATGAGTAGATTAGAGATATTCTCATTAAGGTCTTAAGAATAAAAAAGCATATGTATTTTTTATGCTTACTTGGAGTAGTATAGTCATGGAGTTTAGCTTAAGGGAGATTCTCGAGATGTCTAGCTCAACACGAGCTGACAGTCACATACCTAGATGATCATGTCCACATTTATATCACCCACATGGTTAATATCTCCATTGGAATATTATTCTAGTGATACTTCTTAGCTAGTGAGTCCACCTAGCTAAGTTGTGAGATATCTATATTGTGTGCATTTTCTTTGTGTGGTTTGTGACTTGCAAGATCTCAAGCTCTCTGCTTTCCCTCCACTATTTTATTAACTACATATCAATCAACATAGCATGCATCATCACATGATCCCTTTTTTTGAACAACATTTATCATATATTGCATGATAAACAAGTACTCATTCTTTTCATCATTCTATCTTGGAGACAATGCATAATTTCCTTCCTACAATTTGCCACTATGAAGATCATCCTTCTTATGATCACAATATTGAGAAATATATCTTAGCTTATGGGCATTGACTATATATGCGTTAAACTAAAAAAGAATATGTCAAAAGAGGAGTCTATCCACCTTTACAGATAGTCATTGTAGGAGAACAAGAGAATGGAAAAATAAGAGGTATGGAGCATGAAGAAGTATTGAGACTCTATATGTCATGCCTATTTCTCTTTCCTTGTGTATCTATCTCAAAACTTTTAAATTGGTACCGGAGTGGAAGTGAAGAATTAGATTGATGAGTATATAATTGTTGAGATATCAAGCTCTACATAAGCCAGTATCTACTATGTGCCATGGTGATATCACATGATATTATTCAGTGGTTTGGTAGGTGACCGACATCAGGATACATGAGTGATTCTATAATTGGACTACACCCACATAGTCCAATAGTCCCACCATCCTTGGTTATGGTACATTCATTGTGCCACCTCTTCTTTCCTAGCAAGTCCACACTCAATGACCACATGTACATATATTATGGCACGTTTCTATTAGTCTTTTATCATGTTGTAGACTTAGTTATTTTGTGACGAAGAAGAAGAAAGAAGAAGATGATGATTTCAACCTTATCTCTCTATGTTTTCAAGTCTCCATTTCTTTTGTTTGTGTGCTCTTGGGTGCTTCACCTCTCTGTCTATTTTCAATAATGAGGTCTACATTCAATGCAAGCTTGCTGTCCACAACTAAATTAGGTATAAATTCTCACAAATCAAAAGAGGTGTATGGATTGGAAGAGCTATTGGAACTTGGATTTGGAGTTCTATTGGCTACTTTGAATGCATTTGAGAAGCCATTGAAGGCTGCAAATCATATATGACAACAAGGTTTCCATTTTCCTTTAGTATGATTGGTACAAGTAATGATGTTGAATGCAAGGGGGTTGCTTAAGCTTAGGGCGTGCTTGAGTTGGGGGCCTACTTGAGCCCAAAAGCACAAGGGAAACTTGCAAGTTAAGCACAAGGACTACTTGGTCAAAGAAGCATGGGGCTCCTTGAAATAGAGAGAAAGAAGAGAATTTGAAGATTCTTTATGGCTACCCTTTAGAGCTTCAATCTTTGATCCTATCTATGTGGTACAAAAGGATGTTGTAGACTCATTTGTTAGTGGCATCAATATCTTGAAGGCTTTTGCAATTTGGCAGTAGCCAAAAATGCTTATATTCTTATCTATTTAGCCTTAAGATTTATTATTAAACCTTATCACATAAAGGTTAAAAGCCCTCGCCCCCTTGCTCCTCCCTTTTAAAAATCCTTTTCACACTACCACAAATTGAATTGGTTCTCTGTGACTCTAATTCACACAAGAGTACCTCTTGAATAAGATAATTGGAAAGCTACTTTAACACTTTCTTGGGTTATGCTAGTTAATTCTAAACTAGCTCACAAATTTGGGTCTTTATACTATAGTGAAGAGAACTATTTTTTTTAAAAACAAAAAGAAAGGGGATTTCTACGCAACTTTCAAGTGCCATTTTGGAAGGGAAAAGGCTATGCAAGAGGGAGCTCACACTCAACCGCCAAGACCCACAAACTGCTTATTCATTCAAGCATTTCAAGAAAGCACCTAAGGCTATCTCTCACCTAGCTGACATGCCTTTGATCCTACCAGGGTGTAGTGAGCTTACCTCGATACCCAAATGAGTTGCCTCCTCCCTCAAGCACCACACTAGTACCTCCATGATTGTAACAATTTCTCCCCCCCCCCCCCCCCCCATGTGCCCCGTGTCTCCCTCCATAGAAACTCCCCCACCTTTTCATTTTTTTCAAAAAAAAATTCCCTCTCCCTCTGATGGGACCTCAAATGGGCCGGCACTGGCTATGGCACTAGCCAAACCTCATGCTCATAACAGACAGACACACCCTCACGGCCTCACGGGCCAAGAGCGTCTATCTGCTGCTAAAGGACGAATTGTCCTAAAGCCTAATCTATGCATTTATAGTTTTGTAGTCCAATGTTTCCCTTTCTATAAACTCCATAGAGGGAGAGCCCTTACACATTGGCAAAAAATGCCACGATAATCACATAGATGGGAGGCAACCTCTCGGTGGAATCACCGCGACCCCACTGCAGCTCTCCTACATCGCAGGGATTAGTCCCTTGATGCGCTGCTTAACATATAGAACAAACGAACAAACTCCACTCTTTCACTTCGAAAAAAATCTAGGAGATACCATGTGTCCTTACCAAATAATCCCCCAAGAGACGAACATCTATCCTACGGCTTAGGATGCATTTTCACACTCAAGCGTGGGTCATTATCATTGAAAATAGGTGCTATGCATCCAGTCCTTCTTATTCCGATACCATGGTTGACATGCACATGCAAAAGTGAATGATCCTAAAGTGCCCAAACATAATTTTAAATCAGAAACATGTGGTGCACAACCATGCTTTCCAATGCATTTACTAACCCGTTGCGGCAATGTAAGGATAGCTCCGAGACAACACTCGTGCTATTATCCTCTTAATTAAAATACAAAGAACTTTGTGTCATGACATGCATAAAAAAATCAGCAACAATCAGCACGCAAATCGCACCATTCAAACATCCCAACCCCCTATGTTTAGGTATTGCTTTCGTTGCATAGGTGTAGAGGTTCATTTTGTCATGTTTTGATGTATGAAAAGCGATAAATCACAAACTTTGACAAGGAGATAGGGCAAACTAAGCCTAAACCTCATGCTTTGCCACTACCACACATCCACAAACAATCATTATATTTTTCCTTATTTTTGTAAGATGTATTTCTATTTTTCTCCTTATTTTTTCCATTTTCTTGATTTATTTGGCAATAAAATATGGTATTTTCTGATTTTTCTTGTTCCAATCACTTCAATATACTAACATTCAATTTATCTTCCATTTTTCCTGCATGGGAACACCTTTCACCCACCCGAAACGAAAAAACTACCATTGTACCGCTTAAAAACCGCATTTCGGATTTACGAGAGTTAAATAGAGCATGTAAATCATTGAAAAATCAAATTTTTTTGATAAACAACAATTAATCATGATGCAACCAACACACAAAAAAAAATTCATCTAATAAGAACATAATTATCATCATAAACTATAAAAAATCCTTCATTTTCTTCATAAAAATGGTCATACCGTGTTTTTACGTAACCCGAGACGCCTTCAATGGCTGCATAACCAGCAGATGGAGCCTCCATTGCTCTCAATCCAATGCTGCCTATCAATCTTCAACATCTCCATCAATCTCCATCACCGCTTCCTTCAATCCCCTTCCCAATTCCTCCTTCAAGATGATGCACATGAACAGCCCATAGAGGGGAGAGAGAGGGAGGAGAGAGAAAGACTAGATTCTGATCTCTTCATCCAGACAGCCATATCTCACATGAAGAGCGGCGATATGATCAGCCAAGAGGGAGAAGTTGATGTCCAATGTCTGTTTCATAGCTTATTTGCAGCCCACAATCATGATTTGGGGGGGGGGGAGGGGGATGGCACATTTTTCGGTGCCTGTTGCTGCCGCCATATCCACGCTTCCTCCATGTTTTTGCATAAAAATTGGGGGGGGGGAGGGAGGGGGTTAAAAGTCCCAAAGGGCACCCCCCCTTTGGTCCTAAGTTTTGTCTACCCTTTCATCTCTCTCTCCATCAACAGTACATCATATCCTCACTACAATAATCAATAATCACTCTCAATAATCCTCTCTTGGTCGTGAATACACCTTCCAAAAGGTATGTGTGGTATGAAGGGGCACCAGAGACTTCATAGTGTCCTGTGAGATCTGTCTTCTGTCACTGTCTTCTGTAACCTTCTGTGAATCTTCAGTAGTTACTTCTTCACTTCAATTAGCTTGGATAGAGCTTCCATTCATCCTTTCCTAAGACAAAAACACTTCCCAAAATATCCACACATCCATCATTACTCAACAGAAACAACAGAACAGAACTACAGAGCAACAGAAGTACAGAACAACAGAGCTACAGAAGCTTACAGAACTTCACAGAAGATCAACAGAACCCATAAAAATCATAAAAACCAAAACAAAACCAATTCAATCTTTCATAAACCTCTTCACACAACTTCAATCATCTCTCAAAACATTCATTCAACCATCTCTACTACCAAAACAGAAACAAAACAGAAGAGAACAGAAGAAAATCAGACCTTACAGAACCAAACATCCTCATAAAAAACCCTTTAAACTTATCCAAACCTTTCCAAACACTTCAAAATAAACAACCATTTATCATCAAAAACAACAAAAAATCAGTCCAAAAACCAACATATTTCACACTCAACATATCCCCACACTTAGACAAGGAAGCGTCCTCGCGACCTCAGGAAAAAATGAATAAAATCTCTAATCTCTTTGCTAAAAAATATTTAATCAGCACAATGTACCAACTACGATTACGACCCCAACATCAACTTCATAAAACCTATATAATATGTTTCAGCTTCCAAATCTTCAACTGCAACTTCATCCAGCTAATAAGCAACATCATCAATCTTCACATCTCCATCTTCATCAGCTCCTCATCCACAAAGAAAAACAACAATATCCAATAGAAAAAATACCCATATACAAATATAATCTGAATGGCACAACTCCTCAAAAATGTTGAAGAGAAAGAAGAAATTTCCACTAAAAAGAAGAGAGTGGATACAATCAAGAAAACCCTCCTACTAAGTAGGATGAAGGTATTTCTTCTTAAACTGCACACTAATTTTAAGACGGTCCAAGGCTTTGTTTTCATCCACAAAGTACTGAGGTACATTTTGGAGGAATTGTAGGCAACACATCCTTTCCAATAAAATGATGAATCTGGGAGGGAAGGCCTATGCAAAATAATATAAGAGATCCATTTGAGCAACTGCTACATCCTCATTTGGATTAATCAGCATCTGGGGGATACCCTTGCAAGTATTCAAGTGTGACTAATGATGCATGGATGCAAGATACCAGCAAAAGTGAGCAGCAAGACGAACTGTGGTATCTCCAAAAGTACCATGTACCCTAGCAAAGTGGAGGTAAGAATTGGAACACGCTGTAGAAGTATCCCAGGACCCTGGAATGAGAGGCCAATAAAACACTGGACATGTCACTGAATCATGAAATGTCCATTGTCTTCTACGAAGGATGTCACCATCATACCCTGGGGTATCCAGCACTGTTTGGGGAGGAAGGTTAATGTAATCTGTCGGAGAGGATAATGGAATGAAAGGAGAGCATTGTAATGGAGGATAGGATAGATCATAAAAAGAGGGTAATTGAAGGGATAAAGAAGGTGGAAAAGATGGAGAATACATAAAAAATGTATGAAGGGATTCTGTTGGAAAAACTGAAGGAACTGGAGGAACAGTAGTAGGTGGAATGTCAGAAGGAGTAGGAGATAATGTAGGATCAGCAATGAAAGGACATGTAGTGAACACTGGAATGTGAGGAAATCCTGAAGGGATAAATGATAAGAGAGGAATATTATCAGGACTAGATGAAAGAAGAGAAACATATAATGGGAAATGATAAGACATTAGGGAATATGATAAAAGATCAGCAGGATCTAAAGGATAAATAGAACATCGGAAATTTAAATCCTGAAAGAAAGACTCAGTAAATAATGGGTTATCAGCAATGAAGCTCAACAATTGAGATTGAAGAGGCTAGATATCTGATTTATGAAAGACACTTCTGAGGAGGTGAGGTTCCAAAGCAACATCCTCCAAAGGTGGATGCCAAGCATATCCCTTGCACCAAGACTTCTACTCATGATAAGTTCATAAACTCTCTGCTAACAGAAGCTCAACTGAATGTACATACATCACTGCCTGTAAGATGACATCTCCCACATAAACATTTAAATCTTCCTCATCAAGGATCTGTAGATGGCCTGTAAGATACATGAAAGAAAGTAACTGGACCTCATGGGAAATCAAGTCATCCACAAATCTATCAAAAATAGCTCGTAAGAGATCCGCAGGCCAGAGATTGGACCATCCATCCTCTGGAGGCTCTAAATCCACATTGCTCAAAGAGATATATAAGGCAAACCTCTATTGATGATATTTCACCCAAAAGGATGGAGGAGGTGACACCAATTCAGTATAACGGACAAAATCATTCTGCACACAATCCATCCGCTACTGCTGAAGGCAATCAACCTTAGTTGAGAACCCATCACAAAGCTTAGCCTTATGTTGCAACTGATTAAGCTCCTCTTGGGATGACACAACAGAAGATACAAGAGCAGGAGGGGAAACATAAAAAACATCCACCTTCTGATTAAGTTCTTCAATGAGTTTTTATTGGGACTCTACAGTGTCGTGAGATTGTTGGAATTGACCCTCACTGGTAGCAAGCTTACTAACCAAAGTGACCATCTCTGCAAGGGCAGAATTCTTCTCAAGCATCAAAGATACATTCTCCTCCTCTAGTTTAACAACCTTAGCTTCTAGCTCCTGAATAGTGACCTTCTGTGAATCCATTAAGGTTGTGGCAGTAGTCATCTGATTGTGGATATCACTAAGGATAGCCCTTTCTGAAGACAGATCCTCTAGTGCCTTACTCAATTGACTAGTAAGGGAATCCACCTTGTCTTGCATGGAAGTGTAAACACTGGTGTACAGTGTCTGAAGACAGGAAGTAACGGAAGTTTCCAGAGTAGACTGGACATTGGAAACCATCTATGGAAGCATGGGTCTAGCTAAAATGGTTTGTAATGATGAAGGGATCTGTGAATCTAATTTTCCTTCCTTTTGAGCGGCAAATAGATTGGTACAGGAAAGGAATGAAGGAAGGGCACTGCCAGACACAACAAGAGTGGATGTTTGCACCAGTGGATCTTGGACAAAAGCATAAGAAGGTCCCTTTGTGCAAAGGCATTTCTTTCTAGAAAAAATAACAGGCGACTCCTCATCTTCTGAATTAAGCTGCATGGGCCTAGGAGAAGAAACTGATACTGTAGGCTGCACTGGTAAAGGAGCCGGATCTGGCACTGGAACACCACCAGGAGGAGGTGCAGAAGTAAGGATCCTCTGTAGGGAGGCACCATAAGAAACAGTACTATTTTGACCCTTCCTGACACGCTGGAAATGCTGATCCATCTTAGATAACAGGAAACTTGCCCAATTGAATTTAGCTCCCTCCAAAATCTTCATAGAAGCTGTGAATAATTCTTTTGACAGGTATTTGGATGCAGCCTTTCCTGACATGAACCGGTCCTGTAGGAACTGGCATAACTGCTTCCAGACTGGAGACGAAATGTGGGCAACAAACACCCCAAAGCTATTAATGATCTGGTTAAGGAGCAAGGGGGTGGAAGTTTCCTTCTTCATCAGTGTGACTATCTCCTCAGCCATCAGTAGCTAGTTACCACTGGGCACAAAGAAAGCAGATAAGGGTAAACATAATGCTTCACAGATATTGGCTACTGATAAACAGAATGCCCAGTTGTAAGCCAAGCCAGACTTGTTTTTGTAAGAAGCGAGGAAAGAATAACATAGCTTCTCATCCACATGTGGTAAAGTGAGAGCCACAAATGGGCGAAGGCCAGCTCGTTGAATACAATCTGCCTCTAATAGAAGATAATAATCATGGACCGCAGGAGGAACATGCTGGACCACAATTGGAGGTGTAGAAAGAGGTGCCATTCAGACTATGGTAAAAAAACCCACACACAGGACCAGGAAAACAAAAAGAAAACCTGCAAAACCCAAAAACAAAACCAAGACTGAGACCATCGACAGGAAACCGACTAATTAACACGACGGACTGGACCATAACAACCCCCAGGCAAACCACATCCTAGAAAAAAAAAGCATGACCTCTACACACGTGCGACCGAAAGCTTCATGCTATGCACACATACATGCACCTTATAACCTCGTATCAGGCAGAAAAGAAAATAAAACTACATTCCGTAGCCCAGACAGAGACTCAAAAAAAATCATGACGCAATCAAATATTCTGACTAAAAACGAGAATAAATACCATGTGGACCAATGTCAAATTACTACTCCCACTCCCACGTAGCGTTCACGTCCTATAATGCGGTGGAGTGTGTGAGTGAAACTAACGACTCATTTTCTATTATATAAACAATTAAGCATAGTTCATTATTAAATTAACCCGTTAACGCATGGTGAGTCGACATCGTAACCCAGCTCCACCTAGATTTTGACACGACTGGACTAACTGAGTGGGTCTCTACTAATGTAGTTCCTTCTTATAATTAGATGATGTATGGCACTTACGTGCATGCATGCGTGACTTCGGGGTTGATTTTAATTACAAGTTAATGTGTCTGAAACACGTGTGCGTGTGCATTTGTGAATTGATTTTAATTTACAACTTATGTGGGTTAGGGTGCAAAGGTGCACGTGCAACGGCGGGGGTTCTTTTTACAATTAACGTTTGATTCATTTTATTTACAATTTAGGAGGTGCAGTCTGTTAATTATGTGTGTGCAATGTTCAGTTGATTTTATTTACAATTAATTTGTGCTATTGTGCAAGTGAGAGGGGGAAATAGGAAGGAACATGTTAATGTGTGGGTCTCCCTGCGAAGTCTGAAATCACAACCTCCAAAAGTGGAATGCCCAGTCCACAAAAATCCACAAAACAGTCAAACAGTCGATTGCCAAGAGTCGTCCTGTTGGATAGAAAAACAAAAACGAGCTAACACCGTGACCACGACAAAGAACAATGAAACGGATGACCAAAAGAAAAGAAGAAAAAAAATATATGTCTTGGATTTATTTGGATGTGTTGATTTGTAGGGTGTGTACAGTTTTATATTTGTTTTTGTTTTTGTTTGGGGTTTGTGGTGTTTTTTGTTTGGTTGTGTGTGTTTGTTTGTTTGTGTTTTTTTATTTAAAAAACCAAGAACCCAAATTTTCCCACTACGAGGACGGAAACCCATATTGTTTTCATGTGATGGAAATGTTAATTTGATGTTGGGGAGTTTCAAAAAAGTTTGTTTATAATAAATACATTGTCATGAGATGTTTCCAAAAAGAAATAAGTTCCCAACATTATGTGAATATTTGTTTTTTATTCCAAGAAAATGTCCAAAATAGGAAAGAGGGTAAATGTGATTTTATTTTTTTTGAATTATTTTCTAATTTTTATGTATTTTTCTGGATTTGTGATCAATTCCCATCAATTTAGAAAGAATTTCAGCCAATTTGGAATTTTCAAGAAATTTTTAATAGGATTTTTCAAGAAGAAAAAGTAGTAAACTGTGGGAAAAGGTTTCGGCAATTTCTGGTAATTTTTCAGAATTTGTTTTGAAACTTTTTATGATTTTTTTTCAAATTTTAAATGTGTTTAATGGATTTTGTGATTAAAAAATGATTTTTGGGATTTCAAAAATGAATACCCGGACACGCGTGAACAGCTGCGTGTGAACAAACGAGCACGCACCACCTCACGGACAAGTCCAAACGCACGTCTCGCGTGTGAACAGTCACAAAAAGACACGATCATGCGTACATGCACGCGAACGACCGCTGACGGTCTCCCGCACGAACAACACACATGCAAATCCACGCACGCAAACACGTGGCAAGGGAGGGTGGGGTGAAGCCAACTGGGGAGTGGGGGGGGGGTTGGTTCTGGTTAAGGGGAGAAGGTGGGTGTTAAGGGGGGAATGGGTGTTGTGTGAATGGGGGAATGGGGGGTTAAGGGAGGGGTGTATGAATGGGGGGGAAGGGAGGGGTGTGTGAATGGGAGGTAAGGGAGGGGTGAAGGACAAGGAGGAGCGGAGGCCCAGCGGGAGGAGTAGAGGAAGGAGGTGGGGGAGGAAGGGGTAGGAGGTGGGGGGGCGGAGGCCCGGTGGGAGGGCTGTCGGCGCAGGCATACGGCGCCTGGGGGCGGCACCAGGGAGGGAGGCGCCAGGGCGGGGGTGCTGTAGGGCAGAAGGGCGGCCAACGGGCCAGCAGGCGGCGGCGTCTCTAGTGGGTGGCGCAGGCGCCTGGAGGGAAGAAGGGAGAGGGAGGGATGGAGGCGCGAGAGTAGGGGAGGGGAAGGAAGGTGGAGGGAGGAAGAAGGGAGAGGGAGGGAGGTGGAGGCGGGAGAAGGAAGAGGTGGGGGAGTAGGGGAGGGGAAGGAAGGTGGAGGTAGGAAGAAGGGAGAGGGAGGGAGGTGGAGGCGGGAGAAGGAAGAGGCGGGGGAGTAGGGGAGGGGAAGGAAGGTGGAGGTACGAAGAAGGGAGAGGGAGGGAGGTGGAGGCGCAAGTGGGGGGATGGGGGGGAAGGTGGTTGGGGAGGAGGGTGAAGGGAAAGGGGGAGGAGGGTGTCGGGGAGAGAGAAACAGGGAAAAGAAGAAGGGAGAGAGAGAGAGAGGGTGGGTGGTTGGGATAGGGGAGGGAGGGTGGGGTAACGGACACGGGAGAGGGGGGGGGGAATAATAATATTTTTTGTGAATAATAAGTAAATAGATTAAAAGAAAGGCGTGCCCCTATCCCGCGCGCGTGCGTGGGGTGGGGTAAAAAATAATTTGCAGTGGCGGGATCAGAACAGCGCCGGGACGTCGGCATGGGATGCACTGACGCGACGGGGTGTGGCAAGACGAGTCACGCGAGACGTCAAAATAAAGAAAAATGAATATCTCACAATCCAATCGTCGAAACGAAATGGTGTAAAAATAAAAAATGTACAAGACGGCAGGGGAAAGATAGGAGAAAAGATCAACGAGGATTCCGGGGGGGATAAAGGGCGTGCATATGCAAAAAAACACGAAAAACGGCCCCGAAAACACATACGGGGATTAATTTCGGGAAATCCGCTCATCGGAATGCAGGGTGAAAAGAAGGAAAAAGGTGCAAAAGAACGCGCTTGACAACCCTATCACATCAAAACACTGTTTCGACTGAGATAAGACACGTTCACATGTGAAAAACATAAAAAGGACATGCAAATACGGTCGAAAATTAATAATAGATCGGTTCACCGAAACAGAGGGCAAAAAAAACAAAAAATGTGCGGGGGAAGGGGTTGCATAGGGCTATCATGTTAAAACGTAGTTCCGATAGGGTTAGGAGGCGTTCACATGCAAAAAACACCAAAAAGACACCCAAAAACATTTTTAAACATTAATAATTAAAAATCTGAAAGTCGGAATAGGGGGGAGAAAAAAGGAAAAATGTAGAGAAAGGCGTGGTGGACACGTCTGTTAAGTCAAACTAGAATTCCGATGCAAACAAGGCAAGTTCACATGGAAAAATGTCAAAAAGACGCACGAAAAGGTCCCGAAAAATCGAAAAAATTAATATTGGACAAATCGTGCATCGGAATGACACAGAGTAAAAAGAAAAAATATCAAGGAGGAAGAGGAGGTCAGGGCTATCACGTCAGATCACCATTCCAAAGCAAGAAAAGCACGTTCACATGGAAAACTATCTAATTTACGCAAAATACTTCAAAAATTAATAACTCAAAAACCGTGCATCAGAACAGGGGTGGGTAAAAAGGAAAATTGGATAGTTCAAAGGGACAAATAGGTTTGTAAGTTTGGATTGGAAGTTCGGTGAACGTAGGGTGCGTTCACATGAAAACACATCAAAATAAGGGAGAAAGAGAAATGGAGGAGGAACAGCCCCAAGGGAGGGGTGGCAGTGGACGATTGCGTGGGGAAGTGACCCCAAGAGGGTAAAATAAGGTCATGACATACATGCATGATCAAAGTGAGGCATATGCAGGGCGGTATGCCACATAGACGTGCAAGGACGCGTCCCCACAGTTAAAACATTAACGGCAAGGGAAATGCATCACGACAACCTACGATTTGACAACCGACTGGACACTGACAGGCTGGATGCTGACGTCCCCACACTTACAACATGACCGTCACACTGACAACAGAAGGTGTAAGGTTAGAAACCTTGGCCCATATTGTCAAGAATCAAGGTTCACTATTGATGGCACGTCTACTGTCGTTGTCGGCTGCAGGAGGTACCAAGGTATCTTCACAGCACACATCCTTCGTGGCAGGGACCACAAGCAGCACCCAGGGAGGTAGCTGGTTGAAGGAATCACAGGAAATTCGTCAATAGCGAGGGATATTGCACTCAACTCTCAATCACTCAAATGGATTGAAAGAGCAATCACTTGCCCCATGACTAATATCACTCGAGGAAATCAAGATGAAAACCCATAGCTCACACCCGATTTAGTAAGCGACAAAGGAATTGTGCAGAGGGAGTATGCTAGGGTGCATAATTGATGGTGCATCAGTGCGTCCAACCCATCTGGCATAGGTGCAAGGAGGAAGGCCAGGGAGCCTTGTAGTACAGTGTACAGAACAGGGTGACGTGTCCTGTGATGATAGCAAAGACCCACCCCGTGGGTGCAGAGGAAAACAAGAACATACCTTGCGCCAAGGGTCGTAACGTCCCTCAATCTCTTCTCTCAATGATTTTCTTTTTTTGAGGACACAGTAGTCACACTCTAACCCCCCTCTGTCTCACGCTCTGTTGATAGATACATGAGGCAGCCATTTCTTGAAACCTATTGATGTAATCCTCATAGTCACTTGTGCAAAGGTTGTATGCCTTGTGCATATTTGATGGTGCAACTGTGCATCCCGCCTAGTGCCGGCATACGGTGCGAGAAGGAAGGCCAGGGAGCCTTATGCTGCAGTGCACAAGAATAGATCATGCTTTGTGCATTGAGAGGCCCATCCCATGCGTGCAACACTCCATTCGCAGTTCTCACCTCTCATTTGATTTAAAGGGAAAGACTAGTCACTCACCCCACCCTCTGTCTCACTCTCTGATAGATACCGAGGGCAACCCATACTCACTTCCCCATCCGGTTAGGATGAAAGCTCGCATCACTCGATTGCTTGTCGATGAAGATCGCGTCGTTAGTTGTTGAAGAGGCGTACCCAAGGAGGTAGCCATCAGATCGAACGTTGTGTTAGATAGGAACATGGCGTCTGCTAGAGGACTGTCAAATGCTCTGCAGAAAGGCACATGACACAGCGTACCAAAGGAGGCAGCTTCGGAACTGGATCCTGGGGATGTCAACTGATGAATCCACTTTTTGGACTGTTGGGTGTTGCCACCTTTTCCACAGCCAGCTTCCTGCCCTAGGGTGTTTTTTTTTCTTTTCTTTTTTTGTTGTTTTTTTTGTCTCTTTTCTCTCTCCTATTCCCGAGGGTGTCTCCACCTTTTCTCGAAGAATAGGTCGGCATGACAGGGACCGAAGTCCTTTTCTCCCATGACCGATATGTATATTTTTTTATGTTTCGAATTAAGTAAGGGAATGGTAGAAATACCATTTGTTAGAACCATCCTCGCCACTGTCGCTGGTGAAAATTAGAGGATAAGAGATCAGGGGCGGGAGGTGGCACTGAGGGGACAGAGGGTTGCATCCACCTCATCAGGAGTGGCTGAAGAATGACTATCAGAAGTAGCATCATAAGAGTTACAGTACCACGCAACGCGGGAAAGGATCAAGTGACTGTGATTGTCAAGAGCCCCAAGGAGGGAAGTACTTCTTTAGGCGATAGCCATTAATCAGGAAGGGATCATCAGAGGCATCAACGGTTTGCACTTGGACAGAGCCATTAGGATTGACGGCTAATACCTTGTGCAGACCTATCCACCACTGTTGAAGCTTGCCATGAAACTTGCCAAATCGTGAATCATAGGCTAGGACCAAATCACCTTCTTTGAACTCCTTGTGCTTATTGATGAAGTTGTCATGGTAGGCCTTACGTCGAGCTTGCGTGGCTTCTATGCACTGTAGAGCCATCCTGCGAGTTTCTCCAAACATTCCAAGTGCAGGAGACGATGTTGCAATGAATCATCATCCCCCAAACGCTCTTTGATAGCCACTCGCAAAGAGGGCAATTCCAGTTCAACAGGGAAAACAACTTCTGTACCATACACCAGCTGGAAGGGTGTCTGTCCTGTTGTTGCTTTATGGGAGGTTTTGTATGCCCAGAGGGCCTCTATAAGTCGATCATCCCAATCACGACGATGTGCGGCAATCATCCTTGTCAGGATCGAGCAGAGGATGCGATTGGTGACTTCGACTTGGCCATTGGCTCTGGGGTAATAGGGAGTGGACTTGCGATGGTGGATCTTATACAGCTCTGTCAACTCCTCCATGATTTTGTTAAGGAAATGAGTGCCTTTGTCACTTACCAGCTCTAGGGGACTGCCAAAACGGGTGATGATATTCTCGTACAAGAACAGGGCCACGCTGTTACCATTGTCCCGCTTTAGGGCTTTAGCTTCACACCACTTTGTGAAATAATCTATATATACCAGGATGTATCTGTTCTCTTTTCGTCTGGTGGGTGGATCGATTGGGCTGATGAAGTCGATGCCCCACTTCTCGAACGGCTTCAAAGGAAGGATAGGTTGTAGTGGCATAGTGCTAGTCTTGGTGGGTTTCCCCATCCTCTGACAGGCATCACATCGCTTGAGTATTCATAAGCATCCTTATGAATGGTCGGCCACCAGTAACCTGCTAGAGCAGAGCCTTCCTGGCTGTAGCTTCTCCTTCAAAGTGGCCTTCACATGGCTCATCATGGCAAGCCTTCAAAGCAATCCCAATCTCATCTCCTACAACACATCTTCTGAGCACTTCATCTTTGCCTTTCTTGTACACTGCACCGCCTAACAAGGTGTAGGGGGCTGATTCTAACATAAGCTTCTTCCTTTCTGGACTAGAAATGCTAGGAGGGTACTGTTGGGTTGCCAGCAGATTGGCAATGTTTGCATACCAATGGATTATAGTTTCTAACAGGAATGGGGAAGCATCAGGGAGGTCTGGATCATCCTGCTCCACGTTTGCAGTCTGCGGGACACGCGATAGATGATCACCCAGAACATGGGAACAACCAGGTTTGGTAATTACCTCAAAGTCAAACTCTTGGAATAGAAGGAGCCATTTCATCATTCGTCCTTTCGTGTCTGCTTTTTCATCAGGAAGGACAGGGCCTCATGATCCACATAAAATTTAAAGTGGGTAGATAGTAGGTAGTGGCGAAATTTCTCTAGGGCAAACACCATTGCCAAGAACTCCAGCTCGGTCACTGTATAGTTTCGCTCTCTATCAGTAACTTTTCGGCTTGTGTAATAGATGGGTTGTTCCAGCTTCGAGGATCCCTTTTGGCATAGGACCGCGCCTAAGCCTTCAATTGATGATCAGTGTGTACATGAAACTCCTTCGTCCAATCAGGAGGTTGCAGGATGGGTGCCTCAATCAGACACTGCTTCAGAGTGTTGAAGGCTTTGTCACATTCTTCCATCCAAATAAACTCTGCATCTTTCCTCAGAAGCTTGTGCAAGGGAGTTGCCTTTGTTACAAAATGGGCTATGAATCTTCTGTAGTAACCCACATGGCCTAGGAATCCCCTCAATTGTTTGAGGTTGGTGGGTGTTGTCAGAGCTGCGATCTTCTCGATCTTTTCAGGGTCTATTGATATCCCTTGTGCAAAGACAATGTGGCCCAATAGAACTCCAGAAGAGACTCCAAAGATGCATTTGTCGGGGTTGAGGGAGATCCCATACTCCTGGCATCGGTCAAAGCATTGTTCCAAATGTCCCCAGTGTTTAAGAATTAGACTGTAAACACGGAAGTCATCCAAATATACCTCAATAAAGTCGTGTAGATGATTTTGGAATGCGGCTATCATGACTCGCTGGAAGGTAGCAGGGGCATTGCAGAGCCCAAACAGCATCACTCGGTAAGCGTAGGTCCCCCATTCTGTGGTGAAGGTTGTTTTGTACTAATCTTCTTCTACTATCTGCACTTGGTTGTATCCACTGAAGCCATCTAACAAGGAGTAAAGCTCATGTCCTACCACTGTGTCTAACAGCTGGTCTGTAAAAGGGATAGGAAAGTGATCCTTCTTCCTCTTGGAATTCAACTTGTGGTAATCCACACATATACGAAGCTTGCCATTCTTCTTGGGTACAACCACGATGGGTGAGACCCATTTACTGTTGGCCACTGGATAGATGAACTCTTCTTCCAAAAGCTCAGCAGCTCTGCTTTCACCAGTGTGGAATGATTCGGGTTCATTCGCCTCAGTCGTTGCTTGGCATCAGGATCCAAGTTAATATGATGCTGATATATTGTGGGATCAATCCCCTTTAGGTCTTTGTAGGACCATGCAAACACGTCCAAATTCTCTTTGAACAAGTTGTACAAGGTTGACAACTCCTCTTCTGGTAGGCTGCTACCCACCTTCAAGTGGCGTTCAGTGCCATTTGCATCCACAAAGGTTAACTGCCTTTCACCTTCTACTTCGTGGATGAAGGTCCCACGGACTACTTCTGCGTACAAATCCGACTCCTTCAAGGGGGGTGGTGTCCTCTTCTGATGCCCCACTAGACCCAATGTCTTCTTTCAGTAAGGACTTAGGTTGCTCCTTGAAATGCTGAAATGGGATCAGCGCTGTCTCAATTTTGGTTTGAATGTTAATTACCTTAGAGCTTGAGGACTCCTCTTGAGAGGATGCATCCAGGAATGTTACATAACAGGGGCTCTCGGAATTCTGTTGTGGCCTTGGGATTGGTACTTGTTGACAAGGAGCATCATCATCATCCTTTCTTGACAAGTGTGGATGGGTGCGACAAGAACCACTGATAAAAGATGGCTTATTTTGCTTGATCCACTTCTTATATAGGCTTTGCCTATGGAAAGATCCATTTACCAATCCAAAGGGTACCATTACCATTCTGTCCCACAGCATGGAGTCTTCTGCTTCTGAAGCTTCTGGAACTCCCTCCTCATCTATGCCTTCTGTGGGTGGAGTGATTTCTTCTGTCTCACTTTCAAAGTTTCCTTCTTCAGATTCATCATCATCCTCTTTAGACTCCGGCTCTGCCTCTGTAGGCGCTTTGTAGGAGAAGAACAGGTCCTCTACTTCACCTTCTGCCTCTATCTCTGGCTCTACTATGGCCATGTAACAGGGAGAGCAGTACATCCATGCTTCTATCTCACTATCAGAAGTGATTTTGGAAATCGTTCCTAGTTCAGGCAGGAAGTATTCAGCCATTGATAATGGCTTTTAATCTTTTGGGAGTTGGCTTACAGTACCCATTGTTAGGGAATGTGTCTCTGTTTTCTTGGGAAGGATCTGTTTGATAGCATCTTCTTCTGTTGATGTTCCATCTATAGCCTCATTGGGGGAGTCTGAAGATAATTCCAAGGAGGTGGATCCATGTCCTTTTTGAGCACCATATAGCTTCAGCACCACTTTATTGGGTCCTCTACCCAAGGTCAAGGTTCCTTTGAACCAATCCGTCCTTGCTCTGGCTTCAAAAAGCCATGGTCTGCCCAGTAACAAGGGGTAGGATGTACCATAAGAGTTTGGCTTCACCACCAGATAGGTTAGCCAATAATCTTTTCCAGCCACTGTAGTCTTCACATATGGGAGAATGCCCAAAGGCTTGATTCTGCTCTGATCTGCCAGTCTGATGAGCCATTGAGTTGATTGCATACCTTGTAGGCCTAGATCCTTCATTGTCACATCCGTCATAATGTTCATTGATGAGCCACCATCAATTAGTGCATTTGCAATAAAGCAGCCTTCTATCCACATGCCAGTCTCTAGGGTACCAAGATCTAGGAAGGCGTTAGCCACATCCACTTCTTTTATAGGCTCTGGAGCTTTGTTGGACTTTGTTGCTGTTGAGGGAGCAATCTTTAAGCCACGACTTCTTGTCAATATACTTTTGAACCTTTTTCGGCAACTGGGAGACAACATCAACAATTGTAGAAATGTGAGGTTTGGTTTAAAGGTATCTAGATCTCTAACTAGATCGTATTCCTTAATAGGATCCACTGGCTTCTCCAACCGGTTAGGGAATGGGGTGACATCCATTTTTATTTTCCTTTTTTCTTCCAACAGGGACATCATGGGGACTTCTTCTACCACTTGTGGCACTTTCTCCTCTTCTATCTCCTGGACCTCTGGTCCTGTCTCTGGAACTGTCTCTGTGACTCTCTGTGGCACTATAGTGCTCTGTACGGCACTGTCAGGCTCTGCTTTGTTCTGTTCTTCTGTTGGAAGATTGAACTTCACTATTCTGGCAGGAGGATTATTTTCTTTCTGGACAGGTGGTTCCTTCTCCTTTGCACGTGTGATGGTAGCAACTTCCAATTCCACTAAATTGGAGGTAGGCTCTTGGGCCTCGGACGGATTATCAATAGCACTGTTTTTCACTGGGGCTAGGCTTGGACAGTCTTTTGCAGTGTGGCCTTCTCCTTTGCATCGACTGCATAAGGGCTTGTAATCCACTGACCTTCTAGGATTTGGACAATTTGGTGAAATGTGTCTCTTTTCTCCGCATCTGTAACACTCCATTTCTGATCTCTGACCACCGCCAGACTGTCTTCCTCTGTAACTTTGGGATGGAAATCTTTTGGATCCGAAGTTAGGACCAAACTCTCTAGGCTTGGATCCAATATCCTGTGTTGTCATTTTGGATTCAAGTAGGTTGAATCTTGCGTCTTCTTCCTTCCTTCTTCTATGATGCATCTCCTTTAGAGAGCAAATATCCTCTGTATGGTTCTTTCTAAGATAGTAGGAGCAGAAAGCTCCAGGGACTGTTGGCTTTCCTGTACATTCAGTGGCTAAATGGCCTGCTTGATGACACTTACCACACCAAGTATTTGACCGCATCACATCTCTTCCTGCTCCTACAACATTGGATATGCTAGAGGTATTCTTTTTCAGTGTCTGCAACTGCTCTGTAATCACATTCATAAACTCCTTTTTGATATTTGCAACTGAGTTGGATAAATAATCCTTCAAGCTTTCTCCTCCTGAGGCACTGGCAGTAGGGTTTTGAGGAGTCTCTATAATCACTGCATAAACAGGTTGGTGGGCTGTGCAGAGGGGTCTCTATTTTGATTCTGATTTTGATTCTGAGCTCCAGTTCGAACTGTTGGCTGTTGGCTCTAGTTGATAGGGTTCCAATGTTGCTGTTGATTTGGCATTGGGGGAATTTTTTGGGACCATTGTTGTTGTTGTTTAACCATCATTTGAGGCATTGATTGTGGCCACTGTCGATTTGGTGCATTGTATTGTAATACTGGGGGCAATTTGTTGGTAGGGATAGGGGACAATCCCTGAGATTGTATTTGGTGGGTACATCATTCCTGGCATCAGAGGAGGTGGGAATCCTCTTCCTGGATTCATCGCCAATCTAGCTTCCACTTCATCGTACAGTCTTGTACCTTTTGTTGCAGCTTGCAGTGTGGCTGGTCTTTGCGGCTCCACAAACTTACGAACTTCTGGTTGTAATAAGGAAGACTCCCTTCTGAATGCCATCATCTAGATTATGGTTGGTCCATCTCTTCAGGATGGATTCCATTCGCAAGACATAAGATTCCACTTGTTCTCCAACAGACTGACTCAAGTTCATGAACTCCTTTTGCATCTGCTCTTCAAAACCTTCACGCCTGAATTTAGTGAGGAAGGCCAACTTCAGGTTGTCCCATGTGCCAAAAGTTCCTGCTGCTTGTCTCTCATACCACTGAAACGCCGTGCCCTTGAAAGTGGCGGGGAATATTGCTAACCAATGCTCAAGGGTTCTGGCATTGTTAGCCACACATGCTACCATAAACTCTACTACATGAAGATCATGGTCTTCATTGTACTCTCCCTTAAAAATTGGCAACGGGACTACAGTCGTTGGCCTGTCATCAATATTTCCAGGACAGATCTGGCTTGGAAGTGGACCTCCAGCAGCAGCAGGAGGAAGGACTTGCTGTGCCATTGGGACTTCGGTAAAGAGTTCCGCAAGGGCATCAAAGGCATCTTCTCCTGCTAGCTCGTTCTCGGCTTTGATTCTTGCTTTCTCTCTTCTCACGTACCTCTGAAGTCATTCTAGTGCTTGTCTCCGGATGGCGTCATTCATGAGGGGGTTGACTCCACTATGTTGTTAGTGCTCCACAGAGGGATAACAGAAGGCTTCAGTCTGGAGGACTCTCTTGCAAACATTTCTTCTACTTCTTCCTTTTCAACGTCTCTAAATTCTGCTTTCATGCCACTGCACAGAGGAAGGTATTCGGTTCTGAAGGTGTCAAAATGCATACGTCTAAGCATTGTGGTGGTGCCATCATCATAGTAATGCCAGCTCCTGATGGTTTCAACAGTGTATGTTGTAAAGAATACTCTATCTACCAACTTCCAATGGGTTGCCAATTGGACTTGGCAGAACACCAAGCATCCCACGTATCTTGCTATTGAGCGTCTACGAACAAGTCCCAGCTCTATTCCTTCTTATTTTTGTGAACCTCCACAGACCACGACTCCTAAAGCTTCTTGACTATTTCCCACTTGATGATGTCTGGAAATTCCTCAATGATGGCCAAATCCTCCATTGATACTCATTCTCTTTGTTTTACTCTTCAGTTTTGTGGGAGGAACTTTGCAACTGTGATGCAACTTTCTACAGCTTCAGAGGGTAGTGAAAACAGACCGTCACAGAGGGACTTCATTAGAATGGCATTGTGCTTTCTCCATTGGGGAATGAATATTTTATAGAATCTTGCCTTGGCAATGAAGGCTTGCAATTCTTCAACAGTGGCAAGAACTCTACTATCCATTGATTTACTTCTTTTTCCACAGTGCCACTTCTTCCATTTTCAGCCTCTATTTGTGCTTGTTGATGGCAATTTTCCCCGGCTGCACACCAAAAACATGGAGGCCCAAGAGGAACACCAAGGAAATAGGGTTTCTACTACAAGAAAATATATCTTGTCATCATCAACAAGCTTTTTTATTAGGCTTTATATGATCACAATGAAGAAAAGAACACCATGGACAATAAATCTTCATGTAGCATCATGTAGATCTCCCACGGATTTGATAAAATCACAATGTTCATAATCTACATCAAAAGAACAATAAAACACCAAAGAAATGCCACTTTTGTTTGGAAATACATCACATAGTATTTCTCTTTATTTTCTTCATAGTCCTTCTCTCTTCTCTCTCATATACAATCACACTGTTTTGATAGATTTGACTATCTCTGACTCTCTCTCTCTCTCTCCATCAATAGTACATCATATCCTCACTACAATAATCAATAATCACTCTCAATAATCCTCTCTTGGTCGTGAATACACCTTCCAAAAGGTATGTGCGGTATGAAGGGGCACCAGAGACTTCATAGTGTCCTATGAGATCTGTCTTCTGTCACTGTCTTCTGTAACCTTCTGTGAATCTTCAGCAGTTACTTCTTCACTTCAATTAGCTTGGATAGAGCTTCCATTCATCCTTTCCTAAGATAAAAACACTTCCCAAAATATCCACACATCCATCATAACACTCAACAGAAACAACAGAACAGAACTACAGAGCAACAGAAGTATAGAACAACAGAGCTACAGAAGCTTACAGAACTTCACAGAAGATCAACAAAACCCATAAAAATCATAAAAACAAAAAAAAAATCAATTAAATCTTTTATAAACCTCTTCACACAACTTCAATCATCTCTCAAAACATTCATTCAACCATCTCTACTACCAAAACAGAAACAAAACAGAAGAGAACATAAGAAAATCAGACCTTACAGAACCAAACATCCTCATAAAAAACCATAAAAAAATCTTCAAACTTATCCAAACCTTTCCAAACACTTCAAAATAAACAACCATTTATCATCAAAAAAAACAAAAAATCAGCCCAAAAACCAACATATTTCACACTCAACAACAATTTTTGGCCTCTTCCTCGTCCGGACTCTGTTTCAGCCTCTGAAAAATCCTGCGCGTCCGTCTCGGCATTCGGCACACTGACTGGTAACTCCTGGCATCCCGCACGGAAGTTGAAAAAATTATAAAAAATTCACAAGTGTCTCTTGGGCGCCTTTTAAAAGCCATCTTTCACTTGGTACTTAAAATCGTCCTAGCTGCAACCGCCACCTTTGATGTTAAATATTTTTTCCCTAAGTTCAAGATTTTTTGGCAAATTTTAGGCACATCTCGGGCTCAAAACTCCGTCTCATTGGCAACCACAGGATAGGGTGACTCAGCCCGTCGAATCCCACAACAGATCTGCACAAAACAACCAAAGGAAGCATCAAGCTGATACAAAATAGATACATACTAAAACACATCACAATGCTCACCCTACCCTCTGACAAAACCAAGGCATGAAATCCACAAGGAGTAGGCCTAGCATAATTTGAGAGAAGGTGCGAAGCTAGTCACTAACCGACTGCTCCAACATAGCCAAACTAAAAAGAACTATCAAAGAGGTCGCCCTAAGTGGTAGTCTGAACTACCTACCTAACTAAGGACAACACAACCAGGAGCTCCTATTAGGCGAGGACTCCTATAGCCTGATCAAGAAGTATTTTCTTTTAGCACATTTGTTCTTTTAGATTTTTCATGTTTTCATACTCGGGCATGTAAAAAGGAGGGAGCTAAGCGTAGTGACCCAAGGAGAACAGGACATCGGCCTCAGGTCGTGTCTCGGTACCCAAGAACCTACCGAGCCCTCACAAGGCGACACTTAATCCTTTTCTGACGCTCACTTTTATTTTCGCTCCAACCTTCCTTACTTTCTTCTTTTCTAGCCACACGCCACCCCTAGGAAGACAAGGCATCGGCCCCGGGTCTCTCGTCCCCAAGAACCTACTAGGCCCTCGTAAGGCGATGATCAATTGCTTCTAAATTTTCCGTTCTTTTCTTTTCTATTTTTATAGGGGTTAGAATCCCTTTTTACACAGCTTTGTATATATTTATTTTCTTTGAGATATTTAGGGTTTCTTCCTCTATATCATCATTATTTTCCTTTGGCAGGCTTCTCTAACTGCCTCACAACTAACAAGACCTCCTAGAACGGCTGCCTAGCAGGCTAGCAGAACAAGGTCACTAGAACTGCCTTCTAAAATAGGTCCTTCGATGCCTAGCAATGTCTTTATAGGAGGCAACAACTACTCAAACCTCCCCCAGACATACCTAACCTAAACCTGGGACTTCATGCCTTGGACGCCGGTCCCCAACAAGAAAAGAAAATCCCCTACGAGAACACAGACACATATAACATAAAAACATGTTACTCATAAAGGAGAGATATCACCTGGATAGGGCCACGAGAAGTCTCCACCAACATAGGCTCCTTACAAGCTCTTCTTTAAACCTGTCTAGCACAGGACTAAAACAAGAAACCATTAACGGCGCCTGTACTAAACAAACAACTGGCCCTCTTGGCCTAATGAAATAAAGCATTTCACTACAAAGACTAATCGGCCCTCTTGGCCTAATGAAATAAAACAGAATATCACCTACACATCCCTCCCCGAAATAATATAGATATACAATAATATGCTCCTTTCCAAGGAGCAAAAATAGGGCTCACAGCCCTAAGCTAAATGCATAAGATTATGACCCATCCCTCCTACATATATAGCAAGAGGCGTAGGCATAACATGTTGTCTAATCAGTCTATGAGTCAAGGATAACAACGGTAGATGGGTCTCGGCTACTCTTTGCATCACCCATATCAACCATCGTCTGCCATATATTGCATGCTCTGATAACATTCCCCACAAGCGACCGGGTCCTGTCTCATTATTGATAGCAATATCCAAACTAGGACCACAGTTGAAGAAAAGGTCTTCTTCACAAGCAAGATTTTCCAGTGAATCCCCAAACTGATTCTAGTAACGTGGAATCAGTTGAAGAGACACTCTCTCAAACTCCTCAAGTAGGGTCATAGCAGTTCGATGATACATACAAAGGATGGGATTCCACACTGTGTATGTCTCATCTAGCTGATTCGAAATCAACTGGGAATCCCCTTTTACTAATAGCCAACGAATACCATCTTGCTTGGCAATATGCAGTCCCATAATCAAAGGCTTTATACTCCACCATATTGTTAGTGAATCCTACCCCGAGATAAGCATCTAACTTCATCGTAACTCTACGTCGGGGATCTCGGATTACTACTCCAACACTCCCTTTTTAATTAGGGCCCCTGGATGCGCCATCAAAATATAATGTGTACGTGCACAATGGGTTCACACAGCCTGCCATCACGAACTCCTCTATTCGTAATTATGATAGTCAAAATTTAGCATGTTTAGAAGATGAACTGACGGCTCCATCCCACCTTCTTCATTGAACTCAACAAAGATACTTGTCAATATTCGTAAGCAGTGATAGCAGAAGACTTTGATTTCCCACACAAAGGTTCCGTCTTCTTGCTCAATCACTTTGTATCCTTTGCTCCACCAGATAAGTTTCCCCTGATGGTATCTCTGCTCCAGATATGGGTGCTCCAAATAAGGAATTAACTGCCCCATCAACCAGCTTTAAGCTCTTTTGCAGGTCTCTAATCAGCCCCAGCATGGACCTGCAATGCATTTCTCTGTGTTAGCATACTCAAAAATAATAAGGTTTAATCTTATTAAGATTAACCTTATTTTTAAATTCTACTCCCTATAGATCAGCTAGTAGAGCCGTAGACCTATTTTTTCCTATCCTGACAATCTTGTAGGGGCCATCCCATCTAGGTTCCAGCTTCCCTGGAAACAACTCCCTACGTGCATCATAGTACATAACTAATTGCACTTTTTTAAAGGTATACTTCTTTGCTTTAAGGTCGTGCAACTGCTTCATCCGACGTTTAGCTACCTCTTAGTGTAATAAGCTCTGCAATTTCAGCTCATCCAGGTGGGCTATGGATGTGAAACCTTCAAAGAGTGCATCCTCGTTTCCCAAAGAGTGGTTAATTGCAAACTATATGGTTGGCAACTCGATTTCGAGGGGTAACACATGCTCTTTCCCATAAACTAATTTAAATGGAGTATGGTCAGTAGCTCGCTTGAACATTGTATTGTATGCCCATATTGCCACATACAACTTCCTGTCCTAGTCTTGTTTCTTCTCCGAGACTATTTTAGACAAGATACCCACAAGCTGCTTATTAGTAATTTCGACTTGTCCGTTGGCTTGCGGATTATAGGGGGTCGTTTTGTTGTGCTTGATTTTCCAAGCTTCAGTCAAGCTTTTGATCACTTTATTCAAAAACTGGATTCCACGGTCCGATACTAGTTCCTTCGTTGGATCGAAACGACAGATAATATGCTCTAAAAGGAAACTTGCAGTCTCTTTTGCATTATCTTGCCTCGTCACCCGCGCTTCTGACCATTTTGTAAAATAATCAGTTGCTACTATAATGTACCTCTTCTAGGTAGTAGAGGACGGGGTGATAGGACCCACAAAGTCAATGCCCCACTTCTCAAATGGAAGGATAGCCATGAAAGGCGTAAGTGGGCGTTTCCTATTCTCTCTACTGTCATGTCTTTGACATGTATCACATCTCTTAACGTACTCAAAGGAATCTTGGAAGATGGACGGCCACCAATATCCAGCTCTTAAAGCTTCCTGTTCCGTCAATCGTCCAGTGAAGTGCCCTCCACACGCAGAGTCATGGCACTCTTCCAAGATGAAAGGAACCTCATCAGGCATCACACATCAGCGATAGATATAATCAACACCCTGCTGATATAGTGTTCCTGCGATCAAGGAAAACTTCAAAGCCTGTTGTTTGATTTTTCTCTTTTCAGATTTTGATAAATGAGCTCCAGTCTCTCCCGTTGATAAATAATGCATGATAGCAGCATACCAAGATGGGATAGAAGCTGTATCAATTTTAAACATTTCTTCAATATCACTTCCTTCAGCCAAAGTCTCTTTCGACTCCCCAAAATCCAAAGGCATTCCACAATACCCTGCAACCTCGGTGGCTTACTCTTAATCTCATAATCAAACTCCTACAAAGTGATTAACCACTTTGCCAAACGATCTGGCAGTTGTAGCTTGTTCATAAGCAGTCTAAGCCCTTCCGCCTTCGTATAGAAAACTACCTTCTCATAGAGGATATAGTGCCTGAATTTTTTAGTCGCAAAGACCATCGCAAGGCACAACTTCTCCGTGTAGGTGTAGTTAATTTCTGATATGCCCAATTTCTGACTAGCAAAAGCTATCGGATGATACCACTTTTCCTCCCAGATTTGGGCTAAACAGTAGCGGATACTATGCATGGTGGCTGCTGAAAATATGTAAAATACGTCGCCTCTTTTAGGTGCTTTTAAAACTGGTGCTTTTACTAGCTCCTGTTTCACATCCTCGAAAGCTACTTTACAAGGATCGCTCCATACAAATAGACAACTAAAGGATAATAAGTTCGTTAGTGGCAATGTCCTTTTTGCCAAGGCATTTATAAACCTACGATAGTACCCTATCGATGAACAGAAAGCTATGTACCTCTTTCGGAGTGTGTGGTGGACTCATAGCGACTATAACCTTGATCTTTTCAGGGTCAGTTGCAATTCCTACTGAGCTGACCACATGGCCTAGCAATAGCCCATAAGGCACTCCAAAGACACACTTCCGTGGGTTAAGAGTGATACAAAATTGTCTACAACGCTCAAAGAACTTTCTTAAAATAATCAACATCCTTTCCCTTACAGTGGCTGCCCCCAGGTCATCGATAAATACTTTCAACTCGTCTGGGGAGATGTTGCCAAAGGTCTTGTTTGTTGTTCGTTGCCATGATCCAGGTGCATTGCAAACCAAAGGCCATCACATGGTACACAAAAGTACCAAAGACAGTAATAAAAGTTGTTTTCAACTTGTCCGCTTCTGGAATTTCCATCTGGTTGTATCCTGCAAAGCAATCCATAAACAAATATATTTCCCTACCCGCTAATTGATCCAACATCTGGTCAATAAATGGCAACGGGTAGTAATCCTTAACTGTCTGCTTATTCACCTCTCTAAAATCTACACATAGTCGAATCTGGTTGTTTTTCTTCTTCCTAATGACAACTGGTGAACACCATTCTCTGTGCTGTACAAGGAAGATTAAACCAGCTTCCTGGAACTTCTATAACTCCTCAAACAGCCTGTCCCTCAATTCAAAAGGCATACGCCTTACCTTCTGACACACAGGACGACTGCCTTCTTTTACAGGAATAGTATGAACAGCCAGGCTAGGAGGAATGCCTCTCAGCTCATCATAACTCCAAGCAAAGATATCATAGAATTCTTGAATCAAGGACACATAGTCCTCCCTTTCTGCTAAACTGAGCATGGAACCTAATTGAATTGACCATGAATCATTCGGTGTGCCAAGGTCCAACTCAATCACATTTGCGTCTCTTATCCTATCTTGCAGCTCTATCAACTCATTTAGGGTTATCTAATAAATATCCTCTATAGTGGACCCCTCTCTAGATTCATCACTGGATGATGTCTCACTACCAGATGGATCATCTGATGTCTCTAATTCAGTAGAGGATAAAGGAGCTCTCTCACTCTGAGGAGACTCACGGTAAGCATCGACTATTACTCGATTAGCACCTCTACCTAGAACCAGTCGATCGGCAGGTATATCGACTTGACAGTCTATTCGTAAGATCCAAGGCCTACCTAGCAAGACTCGATAGCTAGGACGTCCTCTAAATATTATTATCCTAAAGTCCAAGAAGCATTCTACACTTGCAACTGTAACATGGACTTTAGTAACGCAACCTTTTGGTTGCCTTACACTATCATTAGCCATTCTAAGAAGGGTGGAGCTATCTTTTTGGATGCCTAGACCCAACCTCTCCATCAACTCTTAACTCTTGATATTGACGGAGGACCTAATATCTACCATAACATGCTCCACTAATATTCCATCCACGTATGCTAGAACCCTAGGGCAATTCTTTTCAGCATGATCAAACCAACCTTCCCCTACTCGTGCTATGCCCAAAGGTTCTACAATATACCCAATACGCAGGATCTTCTTGAATTCCTTGCGTACTCCTAGAGATAATTTAATCAACTGTAAGAGGGTAAAAGGTTCACATCTGGTTTGACTTCGCAAAGAGAACTTGCTAAATCAAAATCATGATAGGTAGCGAAAGCTCTCTTTTCTCACTAAACCATCCTTTCTTTTGTTCTCGGGACCGGCTTTGGTGCTTCTTCTTTAGCTCTCGCCTTCTTTCTTGGCACTTCCTCATCCTTCTTAGGATCGACTTTTCTATCAACAGGCCTTAGAGGCCCCCCTTCCACGCCAGGATTCAGGACTTGCATCCCCTTATCCCCTTGCTTAGGGTTTCCCTCGACCGGTTTTACATTATCTTTATCACCCTCTTTAGCCTTTTGGCCTCTTGTCACGGCTCGTAGGTTAGAGGCTTCAGCGCCATTGATGCTTATAGCCTCAATAAGGCTGACTCCATTGCCTTGTGGCAACTCCTTTGTAGTAGTCTTTTCCCTTTGCAATATTTGTCTTGGTCCATCATTTTGCTGGAGGTTATTACCTTGTGCTCTATGATTAACTAGACCTGGCTGTTTACTCCCTTGTTGGAGGGAACTAATCTTACTCCAATAGGTAGTGGCTAAGTGGCCCGACTTCCCACAAATATCACATTTAACATTTGGACAGTTTCTAGGGAAATGTTGTCCACCACACCACTTACAGCTGAATCTTGAGGGACCACCCTCTTCAGGGTGTCGACTCCCTATCAGATTTTGCTGCTTCTTCAGAAAATTGACATCAACAGCTATTTGTTGATATTGTTCAGAGATCATGTCAGTGTAGTGCTTCATCATATCCTTAACTTTGCCAAGGACATTAGAGGCACTCGACTAATAGCCTTGATCGTCTATCCGTCGTTCCATTGGCCTAACAATTTGATTGGGCATTGGTTGTTGACTCACAGGAACAACATTAGGGTTCGAAACTTGGCCTCCAACATTTGGTGGAGCCAACTGACTAGCCATAGGCATAGTCACACTGGGAGGGGCTGGCAGCAAAGGCACATTTTGAACCATGCTTCCTCTCCCATTACGGTTATTCAAAGGCATCCCTTGACTTCCATTTATCAATGGTAAATTTCCTCCAGGTACTAAACCCCCATTAAGATTTATTCGAGAGGAGTAGGTTGTTTGTAATCGTGACTCTACTCCTTCTGCTCACGTGATGGCGGTGTCTATATCAGCCAAAGCCACACTGCTCAATTGTACCTGAATATTGAAATCCAATCCATGCAAGAAGTATTGCAATTGGGTAGCCGGCGGATTGGGAATGTAAGTTTGTAACTTACGAAATACTTCCTTAAGCTTCTTGGCATAGGCTTTCACATTCTCATGGGAGCCTTCGCGCGTTACATTCAAAACACGTAACTAGTATTGGCCACCTCTTTCAGGGGCATAATCTCCTCAGAAAGCTGCATAAAATTGGTCAATTGTAGTTATGGTTCTAGTCTCTATGCTATGATACCATACTGCAGCCCTTCCTTTTAATGTCATGTTAAAGAACATCATAAGATGTCCCTCATCTTGGATACGGTAATTAAACATTAAACTTTGGAATTCACAAATGTGAAACTCCGCATCTTCTTCGACTAACCCATTAAAAATGTGCAAAGGAACTCCTAAAGCTAGCAGATCCGGCGTCCCTGCAAGAATTGCAATGGGTTGTGCCATGATGACAATTGGATTGACAATAGGAGTTTGGACTGATGGGATCACACCCCCACTTGAAGTGGGTTGTCTTGGTGGAAAAGAGGAAGAACTTGCGCTTTTGCCTGCACCTAAAGGACTATGTGCACCAGTTGGGTTACTAAGACCACTGCCTATTATGCATATCGGGCTACTCCTTTGAGGAGAATAGCGACTTACAATCTCCAACCACCGTCTAGCCCTCTCAGCATGTTCTGCTTTTTATATTTCGGCTTGGCAGTCCTTGTGAGAGGACATAAACCAACTTTTTGGTCCTTAAAGACCCTAGATTCGAGAACCACCACTTGTTGGTAGCTCCCATGGCAGACGCACCACTAATGGGACCTCAAATGGGCCGTCACTAGGTGGCTATGGCACTAGCCGGACCTCATACTCATGACAAACAAACACACCCTCATGGCCTCACTGGCTAGGAGCGTCTATCTATTTCTAAAGGACGAACGGTCCTAAAGCGTAATCTATGCGTGTATAGTTTTGTAGTCCAACGTTTCCCTTTCTATAAACTCCACAGAGGGAGAACCCATACACATTGGCAATAAATACCACGATAATCACATACATGGGATGCAACCTCTCGGTGGAAACACCGCCGCCCCACTATAGCTCTCCTACATCGCAGGGATTAGCCCCTTGATGCACTGCTCAACATATAGAACAAACGAACAAACTCCACTCTTTCATTTTTTAATGTACTCCAGGTGATACCATGTGTCCTTACCAAATGATCCCCCAAGAAACGAACGTCTATCCTATGGCTTAGGATGCCTTTCCACACTCAAGCGTGGGTGATTATAATCGAAAACATGTGCTATGCATCCAGTCTTTTTATTCTGATACCATGATCGACATGCACATGCAAAAGTGGATGATCCTAAAGTGCTCAAACATAATTTTAAATTAGAAACATGTGTTGTGCACAACCAGGCTTTCCAATGCATTTACTAACCCGTTGCGGCGATGTAAGGATAGCATCGAGACAACACTCGTGCTACTATCCTCTTAATTAAAATACAACAAACTCTATGTCATGATATGCATCAGAAAATTAGCAACAATCAACATGCAAATCGCACCATTCAAACATCCCAACCCCCTACATTTAGGTATTGCTTTCATTGTATAGGTGTAGAGGTTCATTTTGTCATGTTTTGATGTATGAAAAGTGATAAATCACAAACTTTGACAAGGAGATAGGGCAAACTGAGCCTAAACCTCATGCTTTGCCACTACCATACATCCACAAACAATCATTATATTTTTCCTTATTTTTGTAAGACGCATTTCTATTTTTTCCCTTATTTTTCTCATTTTCTTGATTTATTTGGTAATAAAATATGGTATTTTCTATTTTTTCTTGTTCCAATCACTTCAGCATACTAGTATTCAATTTATCTTCCATTTCCCCCCCATGGAAACACCTTTTACCCACTCGATACGAAAAAACTACAATTTTACCACTTAAAAACCGCATTTCAGGTTTACAGGAATTAAATAGAGCATGTAAATCATTGCAAAATCAAAATTTTCTGATAAATAGCAATTAATCATGATGCAACTAGCACTCACACAAATTTTCATCCAATAAGAACATAATTATCATCATAAACTATAAAAAATCCTTCATTTTCTTCATAAAAATGGTCATACCGTGTTTTTATGTAACCCGAGACGCCTTGAATGACTGCATAACCAACAGACCGAGCCTCCATTGCTCTCAATCCAATGCTGCCTATCAATCTTTAGCATCTCCATCAATCTCCATCACCGCTTCCTTCAATCCCCTTCCCGATTCCTCCTTCAAGATGGTGTACATGAATAGCCCATAGAGGGGAGAGAGAGGGAGGAGAGAGAAAGATTAGATTCTGATCTCTTCATCCAGACAGCCATATCTCACGTGAAGACTAGCGATATGATCATCCAAGAGGGAGAAGTTGATGCCCAATGTCTGTTGCATAGCTTATTTGCAGCCCACAATCATGATTTGGGAGGGGGGGATGGCGCATTTTTCGGCGCCTGTTGCTACCGCCATATCCATGCTTCCTCCACGTCTTTTGTATAAAAATTGGGCGGGGGGGGGGGTTAAAAGTCCCAAAGGGCACCCCCCCTTTGGTCCTAAGTTTTGTCCACCCTTTCAAATCTTGGCTAATTTTTTGCCTCTTCCTCGTTTGGACTCCGTTTTAGCCTCTGAAAAATCCTGCGCATCCGTCTCGGCATCCGACACTGACTGGGAGCTCTTGGCATCCCGCACGGCAGTCTGTAAAATTATAAAAAATCCACAAGTGTCGCTCGGGCGCCTTTTAAAAGCCGTCTTTCACTTGGTGCTTAAAATCGTCCTAGCTTCAGCTCGCCGCCTTCGATGTTAAATATTTTTCCCCTAAATTCCAGATTTTTTGGCAAGTTTTAGGAACATCCCAGGCTCAGATCTCCACTCTCATTGAATTATTTTCTTTTAGCACATTTGTTCTTTTAGGTTTTTTTTTCCCCATACTCGGGCATGTAAAAAGAAGGGGACTGAGCGTAGTGACCCAAGGAGAACAGGGAATCGGCCTCAGGTCCTGTCTCAGTACCCAAGAACCTACCGAGCCCTCGCAAGGCGACACTTAATCCTTTTCTGACGTTCACTTTTATTTTCGCTCCAACCTTCCTTACTTTCTTCTTTTCCAACCAGACGCCACCCCTAGGAAGATAAGGCATCGGCCCCGGGTCTCTCGTCCCCAAGAACCTACCAGGCCCTCATAGATCCCCTTTTTACATACCTTTGTATATATTTATTTTCTTTGAGATATTCAGGGTCTCTTCCTCTATATCATCATCATTTTCCTTCGGCAGGCTTCTCTAACTGTCTCACAACTAACAAGACCTCCTAGAACGGCTGCCTAGCAGGCTAGCAGAATAGGGTCACTAGAACTGCCTTCTAAAACAGGTCTTTCGATGCCTGGCAATGTCCTTATAGGAGGCAATGACTACTTAGACCTCCCCCAGACATACCTAACCTAAACCTGGGACTTCATGCCTTGGATGCCGGTCCCCAACAAGAAAAGAAAATCCCCTACAAGAACACAGATACATATAACATAAAAACCACTCGTAAAAGAGAGATATCACCTGGATAGGGCCACGAGAAGTCTCCACCGACATAGGCTCCTTCCAAGCTCTTCTTTAAACCTATCTAGCACAGGACTAAAACAAGAAACCATTAACCGCACCTGTACTAAACAGAGAACTGGCTCTCTTGGCCTAATGAAATAAAGCATTTCACTACAAAGACTGATCGGCCCTCTTGGCCTAATGAAATAAAAAAGAATAGCACCTACACATCCCTCCCCAAAATAATACAGATATATAATAATATGCTCCTTTCCAAGGAGAAAAAATAGGGCTCACAACCTTAAGCTAAATGCATAAGATTATGACCCATCCCTCCTGCATATATAGCAAGAGATGTACGCATAACATGTTGTCTAATCAGCCTATGGGTCCAGGATAACAATGGTAGATGGGTCTCGACTACTCTTTGCATCACCCATATCAACCATCGTCTACCATATATTGCATGCTCTGATAATATTCCCCACAAGCGACTGGGTCCTGTCTCATTATTGATAGCAATATCCAAACTAGGACCACAGTTGAAGAAAAGGTCTTCTTCATAAGCAAGGTTTGCCAGTGAATCCGCAAACTGATTCTAGTAATGTGCAATCAGCTAAAGAGACACTCTCTGAAACTCCTCAAGTAGGGTCATGGCAATTCGATGATACATACAAAGGATGGGGTTCCGCACTGTGTATGTCCCATCTAGCTTATTCAAGATCAACTAGGAATCCCCTTTTACTAACAACCGCCGAATACCACCCTGCTTGGCAATATGCAATCCCATAATCAAGGCTTTATACTCCGCCATATTGTTAGTGAATCCTACCTCGAGATAAGAAACTAACTTCATCGTAACTCTACATCGGGGATCTCGAATTACTACTCCAACACTCCCTTTTTTATTAGGGTCCCTGGACGCTCCATCAAAATATAATGTGTACGTCCACAATGGGTTTACACAGCCTGCCATCACGAACTCCTCTACTGGTAATTATGATAGTCAAAATTTAACATGTTTAGAGGATGAACTAACGGCTCCATCCCACCTTCTTCATTAAACTCAATAGGGATACTTGTCAATATTCGTAAGCAGTGATGGCAGAAGACTTTGATCTCCCACACAAAGGTTCCGTCTTCTTGATCAATCACCTTGTGTCCTTTGCTCCACCAGATAAGTTTCCCTTGATGGTATCTTTGCTCCAGATATGGGTGCTTGAAATAAGGAATTAACCGCCCCATCAACCATCTTTAAGCTCTTTTGCAGGTCTCAAATCAGCCCCAACATGGACCTACAATGCATTTTTCCATGTTAGCATACTTAGAAATAATAAGGTTTAATCTTATTTTTAAATTCTACTCCCTGTAGATCAGCTAGTAGAGCCGTAGACCTATTTTTTCCTATCTTGACAATCTTATAGGGGCCATCCCATCTAGGTTCCAGCTTCCCTGGAAACAGCTCCCTACGCGCATCGTAGTACAGAACTAATTGCCCATTTTTAAAGGTATACTTCTTTGCTTTAAAGTCGTGCAACTACTTCATCTGACGTTTAGCTACCTCCTAGTGTAATAAGCTCTGCAATTTTAGCTCATCCAGGTGGGCTATGGTTGTGAAATGTTCCAAGAGGGCATCCTCATCTTCCAAAGACTGGTTAATTGCAAACCGTATGGTTGGCAACTCGATTTCAAGGGGTAACACACACTCTTCCCCATAAACTAATTTAAATGGAGTATGGCCGGTAGCTCACTTGAATATTGTATTGTACGCCCATACTGCCACATACAACTTCCTATCCCAGTCTCGTTTCTTCTCAAAGACTATTTTAGACAAGATACCCACAAGCTGCTTATTAGTACTTTCGACTTACCCGTTGGCTTGCGGATTATAGGGGGTCGTTTTATTATGCTTGATTTTCCAAGCTTCAGTCAACTCTTAATCACTTTATTCAAAAAGTGGGTTCCACGGTCCGACACTAGTTCCTTCGTTGGACCGAAACGGTAGATAATCTGCTCTAAGAGAAAACTTGCAGTCTCTTTTGCATTGTCCTGCCTCGTCACTCTCGCTTCTGACCATTTTGTGAAATAATCAGTTGCTACTATAATGTACCTCTTCTGAGTAGTAGACAACGAGGTGATAGGACCCACAAAGTCAATGCCCCACTTCTCAAATGGAAGGAGAGCCATAATAGGCATAAGTGGGCATTTTTTATTCTCTCTACTGTCATGTCTTTGACAGGTATCACATCTCTTAACGTACTCAAAGAAATCTTGGAAGATGGATGGCCACCAATATCTAGCTCTTAAAGCTTTCTGTGCCATCAACCGTCCAGCTAAGTGCCCTCCACACGCAGAGTCATGGCACTCTTCCAAGATGAAAGGAACCTCGTCAAGCATCACACATCGGCGATAGATATCATCAACACCCTGTCGATATAGTGTTCCTGCGATCAAGGAAAACCTGAAAGCCTGTTGTCTGATTTTTCTCTTTTCAAATTTTGATAAACCAGCTCTAGTCTCTCCCATTGATAAATAATGCGTGATAGCAGCATACCAAGATGGGATAGAAGCTGTATCAATTTTAAACATATCTTCAATATCACTTCCTTTAGCCAGAGTCTCTTTCAGCTCCTTGAAATCCACAAGGCATTCCACAATTCCCTGCAACCTCAGTGGCTCGCTCTTAATCTCACAATCGAACTCTTGCAAAGTGATCAACCACTTTGCCAAATGATCAGGCGGTTACAGCTTTCATAAGCAATCTAAGCCCTTCCGCCTTCTTATAGAAAACTACCTTCTCATAGAGGATGCAGTGTCTAAATTTTTTAGTCGCAAAGACCATCACAAGGCACAACTTCTCCATGTAGGTGTAGTTAATTTCTGATATGCCCAATTTTTGACTAGCAAAAGCTATCGGATGATACCACTTTTTCTCCCAGATTTTGGCTAAACAGCAGCTGATACTGTGCATGGTAGCTATTGAAAATATGTAAAATACCTCGCCTCTTTGAGGTGCTTTTAAGACTCGTGCTTTTACTAGCTCCTGTTTCACATCCTCGAAAGCTACATTACAAGGATTTATCCATACAAATAGACAACTAAAGGATAATAAGCTCATTAATGGCAACGTCCTTTCTGCCAAGGCATTTATAAACCTTCAATAGTACCCTATCGATGACAAAAAGCTATGTACCTCTTTCGGAGTGCGTGGTGGACTCATAGCAACTATAACCTTGATCTTTTCAGGGTCAGTTGCGATCCCTACTAAACTGACCACATAGCCTAGCAATAGCCCATAAGACACTCCAAAGACACACTTTCGTGGGTTAAGAGCGATACAAAATTGTCTGCAGCACTCAAAGCAATTTCTTAAGATAATCAACATCCTTTCCCTTACAGTGGCTGCCCCTAGGTCATCGATAAATACTTTCAACTCATCTGGGAAGATGTCGCCAAAGGTCTTGTCTACTGTTCGTTGCCATGATCCATGTGCATTGTACAATCCAAAGGCCATCACATGGTACGCAAAAGTACCAAAGACAGTAATGAAAGTTGTTTTCAACTTGTCCGCTTCTGCAATTGCCATCTGGTTTTATCCTGCAAAGCAATCCATAAACGAATATATTTCCCTACCCGCTAATTGATCAAAAATCTGGTCAATAAATAGCAACGGTTAGTAATCCTTAACCATCTGCTTATTCACCTCTCTAAAATCTACACATAGTCGGATTTGGTTGTTTTTCTTCTTCCTGATGACAACTGGTGAACACCATTCTCTGTGCTATACAGGGAAGATTAAACTAGCTTTCTGTAACTTCTGTAACTCCTCAAACAGCCTGTCCCTCAATTCAATAGGCATACGCCGTACTTTTTGACACACAGGATGACTGCCTTCTTTTACAGGAATAGTATGAACAGCCAGGCTGGGAGGAATGCCTCTCAGCTCATAACTCCAAGCAAAGATGTCGCGGAATTCTTGAATCAAGAACACATAGTCCTCCCTTTCTGCTGAACTCAGCATGGAACCTAATTGAATTGGCCGTGAATCATTCGACGTACCAAGGTCCAACTCAATCACATCCGTGTCTCTTATTCTATCTTGCAGCTCTATCGGCTCATGTAGGGTTATCTGATAAATATCCTCTGTAGTGGACCCCTCTCTAGATTCATCACTGGATGATGTCTCACTACCAAATGGATCATCTGCTATCTCTAATTCAGTAGAGGATAAAGGAGCTCTCTCACTCTGAGGAAACTCAGGGTAAGCATCGACTATTACTGGATTAGCACCTCTACCTAGAACCACTCGACCGGCGGGTATATCAACTTGACAGTCTGCTTGTAAGATCCAAGGCCTACCTAGCAAGAATCGATAACTAGGATATCCTGCAAATCTTATTACCCTAAAGTCCAAGAAGCATTCTACACTTGCAACTATAACATGGACTTTAGTAACACAACCTTCTGGTTGCCTTAGACTATCATCAACCATTCTAAGAAGGGTGGAGCTATCTTTTTGGATGCCTAGACCCAATCTCTCCATCAACTCTGAACTCATGATATTGATGGAGGACCCAGTGTCTACGATAGCATGCTCCACTAATATTCCATCCACATATGCTCGAACCCTAGGGAAATTGTTTTCAACATGATCAAACCAATCTTCCCCTACTCGTGCTATGCCCAAAGGTTCTACACTATACCCAATACACATGATCTTCTTGAATTCCTTGCGTACTCCTAGAGATAATTTAATCAAGTGTAAGAGGTTTACATCTGGTTTGACTTCGCAAAGAGAACTTGCTAAATCAAAATCATGATAGCTCTCTTTTCTCACCAAACCATCCTTTCTTTTGTTCTCGGTACCAGGTTTGGTGCTTCTTTTTTAGCTCTCACCTTCTTTCTTGGCACTTCCTCATCCTTCTTAGAATCAACTTTTCTGGCTTTAGAGGCCCCCCTTCCACGCCAGGATTCAAGACTTGTATCCCCTTATCCCCTTGCTTAGGGTTTTCCTCGACCGGTTTTACATTATCTTTATCACCCTCTTTAGCCTTTTGGCCTCTTGTCATGGCTCATGGGTTAGAGATTTCAGCGCCATTGACGCGTACAGCCTCGAAAAGGCTGACTCCATTGCCTTGTGGCAACTCCTCTATAGTGGTCTTTCCCCTTTGCAGTAATTGTCTTGGTCCATCATTTTGCTGGAGATTACTTCCTTGCACTCTATGATTAACTGGACCTGGCTGTTTACTCCCTTGTTGGATGGAATAAATCTTACTCCAACAGGTAGCAGCTAAATGGTCCGACTTCCCACAAATATCACATTTAACATTTGGACAGTTTCTAGGGAAATGTTGTCCACCACACCACTTACAGTTGAATCTTGAGGGACCACCCTCTTCAGGGCCTCGACTCCCTATCAGATTCTGCTCCTTCTCTAGGAAATTGACGTCAATAGCTATTTGCCGATATTGTTCAGAAATCATGTCAGTGTAGTGCTTCATCATATCCTTAACTTCACCAAGGACATTAGAGGCACTCGACTCATAGCCTTGATCGTCTATCTGTCATTCCATTGGCCTAACAATTCGATTGGGCATTGGTTGTTGACTCGCAGGAACAACATTAGGGTTCGAAGCTTGGCCTTCAACATTTGGTGGAGCCAATTGACTAGCCATAGGCATAGTCACACTGGGAGGAGTTGGCAGCAAAGGTACATTTTGAACCATGCTTCCTCTCCCATTAGGATTATTCATAGGCATCCCTTGACTTCCATTTATCATGCCTCAGGTACTAGACCTGCATTAAGATTTTTTCGAGAGGAGTAGGCCGTTTGTAATCATGACTCTACTCCTTCTGCCCGCAATGATGGCGGTGTCTATATCAGCCAAAGCCACACTACTCAATCGTATCTAAATATTGAAATCCAATCCATGCAAGAAGATTGCAATTGGGCAGTCGGCGGAATGGGAATGTAAGTTTGTAACTTACGAAATACTTCCTTAAGCTTCTTGGCATAGGCTTTCACATTCTCATGGGAGCCTTGGCGCGTTACATTCAAAACACGCAACCAGTATTGGCCACCTCTTTCAGGGGCATACTCTCCTCGGAAAGCTGCATAAAATTGGTCAATTGTAGTTATGGTTCCAATCTCTATGCTATGATACTATACTGCAGCCCTTCCTTTTAATGTCATGTTAAAGAACATCATAGGATGTCCCTCATCTTGGATACGATATATAAACATTAATCTTTGGAATTCACAAAATCTGAAACTCCGCATCTTTTTCGGCTAACCCATTAAAAATAGGCAAAGGAACTCCTAAAGCTGGCAGATCTGCGGCATCCCTGCAGGAATTGCAATGGGTTGTGCCATGACGACAATCAGATTAACAATAGGAGTTTGGACTGATGGGATCATACCCCCACTTGAAGTGGGTTGACTTGGTGGAAAAGAGGAAGAACTTGCACTTCCTCCTGCACCTAAAGGACTATGTGTAGCAGTTGGGTCACTAAGACCACTGCCTCTTATGCGTATCGGGCTACTCCTTTGAGGAAATAGCGACTTATGATCTCCAATCGCCGTCTATCCCTCTCAGCACATTCTGCTTTTTGTATTTCGGCTTGACGGTCCTTGTTAGAGGAGATAAACCAACTTTTTGGTCCCTAAAAACCCTAGATTCGAGAACCACCACTTGTTGGAAGCTCTTGGCAGACGCACCACTAATGGGACCTCAAACGGGCCGGCACTGGCTATGGCACTAACCAGACCTCATGCTCATAACAGACAAACACACCCTCACGGCCTCGCGGGCTAAGAGCGTTTATCTGTTGCTAAAGGACGAACTGTCCTAGAGCCTAATCTATGCGTTTATAGTTTTGTAGGCCAATGTTTCCCTTTCTATAAACTCCACAGAGGGAGAACCCTTACACATTGGCAATAAATGCCACAATAATCACATACATGGGAGGCAACCTCTCGATGGAATCACCGCGGCCCCATTGCAGCTCTCCTACACATCGCAGGGATTAGCCCATTGATGTGCTACTCAACATATAGAACAAATGAGCAAACTCCACTCTTTCACTTCGAAAATATTCTACAAAATAATCCTGCAAGAAACGAACGTTTATCCTACGGCTTAGGATGCGTTTCCACGCTCAAGCATGGGTCATTGTCATTGAAAACAGGTGCTATGCATCCAGTCCTTCTTATTCCAATACCATGGTTGACATGCACAAACTTTGACAAGGACATAGGGCAAACTGAGCCTAAACCTCATGCTTTGCCACTACCACACATCCACAAACAATCATTATATTTTTTCTTATTTTTGTAAGACGTATTTCTATTTTTTCCCTTATTTTCTGTAATTTCTTGATTTATTTGGTAATAAAATATGCTATTTTCTGATTTTTCTTGTTCCAATCACTTCATCATACTAACATTCAATTTATCTTCCATTTATCCCCCATGGGAACACCTTTCACCCACCCGAAACGAAAAAACTACCATTTTACCGCTTAAAAACTGCATTTCGGGTTTACGGGAATTAAATAGAGCATGTAAATCATTGCAAAATCAAGATTTTCTGATAAAAATAATTAATCATGATACAACCAGCACACAAACAAATTTTCATCCAATAAGAACATAATTATAATCATAAACTATAAAAATTCCTTCATTTTCTTCATAAAAATGGTCATACCGTGTTTTTACGTAACCTGAGATGCCTTGAATGACTGCATAACTAGCAGATAGAGGCTCAATTGCTCTCAATCCAATGCTACCCATCAATCTTCAACATCTCCATCAATCTCCATCACCTCTTCCTTCAATCCCCTTCTCGATTCCTCCTTCAAGATGATGCACATGAACAGCCCATAGAGGGGAGAGAGAGGGAGGAGAGAGAAAGAATAGATTTTGATCTCTTCATCCAAATAGCCATATCTCGAGAGAAGACCAGCGATATGATCAGCCAAGAGGGAGAAGTTGGTGCCCAATGTCTATTGCATAGCTTATTTGCAGCCCAAAATCATGATTTGAGGGGGGGATGGTGCATTTTTCGGCACCTGTTCCTGCCGCCATATCCACGCTTCCTCCACGTTTTTAGCATAAAAATTGAGGGGGGGGTTAAATTTTAGCCACATCCCGGGCTCAAAACTCTGCTTTCACCCTCCCCCCTGACAGTACGTTGGGGAGAGAGAGAGAGGCAGTGAAGTGGGGAAAGGGGGGGCATGCAGCCCAGGTGGCGACGGACAGTAGCACCCCCCCCTTATAAAGACCACCCCTCCTCCTCGTCAAGCATAGGCTCCCCCCCCCGGTTTGCTGCAGGTGCCACCCCAGCCCATCATCCTCTCTAGTGGCCCCCCCAGCATCCTATCCAGTGGCCCCCCCAGCATCCACAAGTCCCCCCCTTCAGCGCTAGACGATGCCCCCCCTAGTGATCGTTGTTAAGAAGGAGTGGGAGAGAGAAGAGAAATGGAAGAGAAGAGAGGAGAAGGAGAAGGAAGAGGGAAAGAAGAGAAGGAGGGAGAGAGAGAGAGGAAGAAGAAGAAGAAGAAGAAGAAGAGGTAGGAGGAAGTGACAGAGAAGAAGAGAAGAAGGAGAGGAAGAAGGAGAAGAAGAGGAAGAGGGAAGGAGGAGAAGAAGAAGAAGAGGTAGAAGGAGGAGAGGGAGAAGAAGAGAAGGAGAAGAAGAAGAAGAGGAGAAGGAGAAAAAGGAGAGAGAAGAAGAAGAGGAAGGGAGAAGAAGAAGAGTAAGGGAAAAAGAAGAGAGAGAAGAGGGAGAGAGAAGGAGGAGAAGAAGGAGAGGAGGGGAAGAGGGAAGAGAGAGAAGAGGAAAAGAAGAAGAGAAGGAGAGAGAGTGGGAAGGAGAAGAAGAAGAAGCGGTAGAAGGAGGAGAGGGAGAGAAGGAGAGAACGAGAACAAGAAGAAGAGGAGAAAGAGAAGAAGGAAGAGGGAGAGAGAGGAGAAGAAGAAGAGGAAGGGAGAAGAAGAAGAGTAAGGGAGAAAAAGAAGAGAGAGAAGTGGGAGAGAGAAGGAGGAGAAGAAGGAGAGAAGGAGGAGAAGAGGGAAGAGAGAGACGAGGGAACGAAGAAGAGAAGGAGAGAGAGAAGAGAGGAAGGGAAGGAGAAGAGGGAAGGGAGAAGAAGAAGAAGAAGAAGAGGAAGGAGAGAGAGAAACAAGGAGAAGTGAAGAGGAAGAAGAGAGAGAGAGAGTGGAGGAAGAGAGGGGAAGAGAGTTGGAGAGTGAAGACGGTTCGAGGAGCCACACTCAAGCCACCCCCTCATTGGCAAAGGATCCCTGGCCCACGACCTTTCCCTCCCGAACTGGTCACCTTGAAGGCCGCTAAGGCCCGGACTATCCAGACCCCGAGTAGAAATGGCTCCCAAGAAGAAAATCGGGGGAAGCATAGATGCCAAAGCTACCGTTGGTACCGGCAATGCGGGAGCGGAGCGACCAATGCAATAAATGCCCCTATGAACATGAATCGAGATCAGGTTCTTTAAGCGTTATAGTTAATTTATTTCTCATGAAAGAAATGAAGGGGATTATCTACGTGCATGGAACATGGACGGGTCTTAGGTGCTAGGTTGCATGCGCGAAATGATAGAGTATGGAGTTTGCATAAGTTTATATGCATGAAACGATAGCTTTTACACGCATAAAATGATATTGTTTTCACATTATTTCACATAAAATAATATCTTTTAAACCAGTTCAGTGCATGAATAGTCATTTAGAATTCATGCTTCGCGATCATGACTAAAGGAAACACATGAAATGATAGTTTTTGATGGATACAAACCTAGACCTTCATGAGATCCAGTGCATCAAGAATTAGTATAAGTTCCTGCGAATTGTTTTATCGATCATGCTGTGGACTATCGCAAATGGATACACTCCTAGCTTAATTGAAGCTGGTGACCTAACCCTAAAAGGATTGTTGACCCAAGTTATGCTTGGTTGTTTCAAAAGGTTGTAAAAGTGTTTTGATACATCCAAGTTAATTCTGATTGTGCATGCAATGGGATTGCGATGCCTTGAAGCAAGAGGTTGTGCATTCAACTGTTTATTAATGTGGTTTTGGATGTTAACACAAGTGGGGATGTGTTTGATGATTGCATGGCCGGGTCTGAGATGACTGATTGCCATGGAAACAAAAGGGATGTTTTCCCTAGTGATTGTTTTAAGCTGGGTACTTCAGCTGTGGTTGATTTCCTAAAGGAATAATTAAGGAAGGATGGCAATAGCTACCCCCCGCGAACCGCCAAACCCTAACCAAGGGGGTTATGAATCCATGTCGAGAATGTGGACCGAACCCACTGCAAGAGGTCTCTCCGTGGAAATTACTTAGCGTAGGAGGACGCTTGGGTGCCAGTGGGGGCTCTGGCCGTAAATCCCAATGCCTCTCGGGCCTACACAAGTATTCTACGTGACTCGAGAGGGGATCTCAAGGCCTTAATACTAGTTACAAGGCAGAATCTTGGGAGGATAAACCTTCGGGTTTTTATTGCCGAAAGACAAAAGGATTTTTCTGTAGAGGCAGAAAGGAACACTTAATTCTCCTGTATGGGCGGGAGATAAATATTAATCTGAAGATAAGTTAAGGAAGTGTTTGACCTTGTTTTATCTTCCTTTCGTGTCAGTGCCCTAAATTACATAAAGGAACTTGTGATTAACAAGTTAATTAAGAAAGCTTATTTTATGTGTCAACATAAAGTGGTAGGTAATTAGATAACTAAAACAACCCTCGAGGGAAGTGTGGTGGATGCGACCAATGGGTCTATCCTACGGAAGGGTGGTCTTGGTTAGCCGAGAGCTTTCCTCAAAGGAAATGTTAACGAGAAATGTTAGGAAAAATTCGGTCTATGACCTTAGGCAATGTTGGCTAGGAACCCGAACTTCACGTCGATCCTACTGGTAACGGTCGGATAAGTTTCATTGCGGGGCAGAATCGAGGAACCCTAGTTGGCAAAACCCATGTCATTCCATGGGAGTTTCGGGCGGCATCTTCTAGATATATCTTTTGATGGATTGCTAAGACGTGTCCTGCGATTTGAGGAGCGGACATGTTACAGTTGGTATCAAAGCAAAACTTCTTAATGATGCATGATTGATTAATGTTTGGATCATAGACATATCCTAAATAACCTAAGTGGTATGGCTTGATTTTCAGGCACCTTCTGCACCCACAAATGATGACATGCAAGAGAAGAAGTTCCTTCTCAAGCAAATTAAGCCACCCGAGTTTGATGGCAAGGGAAGGACTGTTCAAGCTGACGCAGAGATCTGGATTGAGTCCATGGAGGACTATTTTGAGGCAGCAAAAACTGCATTTTCTAAACAAGCCATGCTCGCCAAACTTAAGCTTACAGGCGAAGCGAGACTTTGGTGGAAACAGTGGTGCAGAGACCAAGTGATCTTGGAGGGGACAGTCACTTGGAATAAGCTTAAGGAAGCTGTGCGAGGGAGGTATTTGCCACCTGCCTATTGAACATAAAAGATGAATGAATTCTATGACTTGAAGCAGCTAGGATTATCTCTTGAAGCATATTATTCAAAGTTCGTTCCACTCCTAAAGTATGCACCCCCAATGGATATGACACAAGAGGTGTCAAAGTTTTGTGCTGGGTTGAATCCACCCATAAACACTCGATTGGAATCAATGCGCCCAACGGACTTGCAAGATGCATTACTTTGAGCGAATCCAATCATCCAAGAACTTAAATCAGGCAACTATGATGAAGATGACTCATGGGATCAAGACAAGAGGTGCCACAAGTGTAGAGAGATAGGACACATCCATAAGAGATGCCCCAACCGCCGATGTTTCCACTGCAATAAACTAGGACACATCCAAATAGATTGTCCTGAGTTGGACCCTGAGAATCAGGAACATGCGGTCAAACAAAGCCATCTAAACTCCACTTTTTGATCATATTATGAACCACATGATGATGAAGGCTTGGAGCTTATTGTAACCTTTGAGGATGACTAGATATCCTAGGAAGATCCTCTTGAGGTAATAAGTCTTGTACTTGGAATAAATCCTATTGAACCCTATGAGTTGTGACAAGTTGTTATTTGAAGTTAAGAATTTGAGTAATCAAATTAGTGCAATGAAAGCGTGATGGGCCCTAACCCATAGGCTCTAAGGCAAAGTAGTGCTTGTCTCCCCCAGGTCTTTTTGAGATGAGGACATCTCGATTCCTCTAAGGGGGAGAGGATGTAACATTTCTCCCCTCACCCCCTGTGTGCCCCATGCCTCCCCCCATAGAAACTCCCCCCCCCCTTTTCTTTTTTTTCAAAATTTTTTTTCCCTCTCCCTCCCCCCCGATAGTACGTTGGGGAGAGAGAGAGAGGGAGTGAAGTGGGGAAAGGGGGGGCATGCAGCCAGGTGGCGGCGAACAGCTGCGCCCCCCCTTTATAAAGACCAACCCTCCTCCTCGTCAGGCACAGGTCCCCCCCTCATTTGCTGAAGGTACCACCCCCTACCCGTCATCCTGTCGAGCGCCCCCCCAAGCATCCACAGGCCCCCCCTTCAGCGACAGACGATGCCCCCCTGTGATCGTTGTTAAGAAGGAGTGGGAGAGAGAAGAGAAGAGGGAGAGAAGAGAGGAGAAGGAGAAGAAGGAAGAGGCAAAGAACAGAAGGAGGGAGAGAGAGAGGAAGCAGAAGAAGAAGAGGTAGGAGGAAGTGAGAGAGAATAAGAGAAGAAGGAGAGGAAGAAGGAGAAGAAGAGGAAGAGGGAAAGAGGAGAAGAAGAAGAAGAGGTAGAAAGAGGAGAGGGAGAAGAAGAGAAGGAGAAGAAGAAGAGGAGGAGAAGGAGAAGAAGGAGAGAGGAGAAGAAGAAGAGAGAGAAGAGGGAGAGAGAAGGAGGAGAAGAAGGAGAGAAGGAGGGGAAGAGGGAAGAGAGAGAAGAGGGAAAGAAGAAGAGAAGGAGAGAGAGTGGGAAGAAGAATAAGAAGAAGAGGTAGAAGGAGGAGAGGGAGAGAAGAAGAGAAGGAGAAGAAGAAGAAGAGGAGAAGGAGAAGAAGGAAGAGGGAGAGAGAGGAGAAGAAGAAGAGGAAGGGAGAAGAAGAAGGGTAAGGGAGACAAAGAAGAGAGAGAAGTGGGAGAGAGGAGGAGAAGAAGGAGAGGAGGAGAACAGGGAAGAGAGAGAAGAGGAAAGGAAGAAGAGAAGGAGAGAGAGAAGAGAGGAAGGGAAGGAGAAGAGGGAAGAGAGAGAAGGGAGAAGAAGAAGAAGAAGAGGAAGAAGAGAGAGAAAGAAGGAGAAGTGAAGAGGAAGAAGAGAGAGAGAGAGAGAGAAGGAGGAAGAGAGGGGAAGAGAGTTGGAGAGCGAAGATGGTTCAAGGAGCCACACTCAAGCCACCCGCTCATCAGCAAAGGATCCCCATCCTGCGAGCTTTCCCTCCCGAACCGGTCACCTTGAAGGCCGCTAAGGCCCAGACTATCCAGACCTTGAGTAGATATGGCTCCCAAGAAGAAAATCACGGGAAGTGTAGATGCCAAAGCTACCATTGGTACCATAATGTGGGAGAGACGAACGGAGCGACCAACGCAATAAACGCCCCCTACGAACACAAATCAAACTCAGGTTCTTTAAGCATTATAGTTAATTTATTTCTCATGAAAGAAATGAAGGGGGTTAGCTATGTGCATGGAACATGGACGGGTCTTAGGCGCTAGGTTGCATGCGCAAAATGATAGAGTATGGAGTTCGCATAAGTTTATATGCATAAAATGATAGCTTTTACATGCATAAAATGATATTGTTTTCACATTTTTTAACATAAAATAATAGCTTTTTAACGATTTCAGTGCATGAATAGTCATTTAGAATTCATGCTTCGCGATCATGACTAAAGGAAACACATGAAATGATAGTTTTTTATGGATAGAAACCTAGACCTTCATGAGATCCGGTGCATTAGGAATTAGTATAAGTGCCTACGAATTGTTTTATCGATCATGCTGTGGACTATCGCAAATGGATACGCTCCTAGCTTAATTGAATCTGGTGACCTAACCCTAAAAGGATTGTTGACCCAAGCTATGCTTGGTTGTTTCAAAAGGTTGTAAAAGTGTTTTGATACATCCAAGTTAATTCTGATTATGCATGCAATGGGATTTTGATGCCTTGAAGCAAGAGGTTGTGCATTCAACTATTTGTTAATATGGTTTTGGATGTTAACCCAAGTGGGGGTGTGTGTTTGATGATTGCATGGCCGGGTCTGAGATGACTGATTGCCATGGAAACAAAAGGGATGTTTTCCCTAGTGATTGTTTTAAGCTAGGTGCTTCAGCTATGGTTGATTTCCTAAAGGAATAATTAAGGAAGGATGGCATTAGCTACCCCCCACAAACCACCAAACCCTAACCAAGGGGGTTGTTAATCCGCTTTGAGAATGTGGACCGAACCCACCGCAAGAGGTCTCTCTGTGGAAATTACTTAGCGTAGGAGGACGCTTGGGTGCCAGTGGGGGCTCTGGCCGTAAATCCCAATGCCTCTAGGCCCTACACAAGTGTTCTACGTGACTCGAGAGGGGATCTCGAGGCCTTGATACTAGTTACAAGGCGGAATCTTGGGAGGATAAACCTTTGGGTTTTTATTGCCGAAAGATGGAAGGATTTTTCTATGGAGGCAGAAAGGAACACTTAATTCTCCTGTATGGGTGGGAGACAAACATTAATCTGAAGATAAGTTTAGGAAGTGTTTGATCTTATTTTATCTTTCTTTCATGTCAATGCCCTAAATTACGTAAAGGAACCTGTGATTAATGGGTTAATTAAGGAAGTTTCTTTTATGTGTCAACATAATATGGTAGGTAATTAGATAACTAAAACAACCCCCGGGGGAAGTGTGGTGGATGCAACCAATGGGTCTATCCTACGAAAGGGTGGTCTTGGTTAGCCGAGAGCTTTCCTCAAAGGAAATGTTAACGAGAAATGTTAGGAAAAAGTCAATCTATGACCTTAGGAAATGTTGGCTAGGAACACGGACTTCAGGTCGATCCTAGTGGGATCGGCCGGATAAGTTCCGTTGCAGGGCAGACTCGAGGGACCCTAGTTGGCAAAACCCGTGTCATTCCATGGGAGTGCCGGGCGGCGTCTTCTAGATATATCTCTTGATGGATTGCTAAGACGTGTCCCGTGACTTGAGGAGAAGGCACGTTACAATGATTCTTGATGCAAGCTCAAGCATCCTCAAACCTCCACCTCCAAGCTCCATCTTTCATAGCCACACACGCAAAAGAAGAGAAGAAGAAGATAGGAGATGGTGGAGGGCTTCATCTCCTTGATCCCTCACTCTCACACACTCACTCCCTCACACTCTCACACTCCCTCTCTCAAGCACACACAAGCAAGCAAAGAGAAGAGAAAAAGAGAAGAATAAGAGTCTCTTGTCACTACACACCAAAGAATGAGCTCTCATTCACTTTTTCGAGTTTATATACATGCCCTAAAATCCCTTGGGCAGTCATCCCCTTTTTTACATGACTGGCCATTGTGGCAAGGCTCTCTTTTCCACTCCCTTCTACTTGGCCTATTTCTTTAGCCTATGCCCATCTACCCTTTTACAATTTGCATAAGAGGGAGCCTGGAGCTCTTTTACAAAAGATTTGGGGTGCCGTTTACTTAAAAATGCACTTTTGCCTTTAACTTGATTTTAGAGACTACCCTTAGACCTTTTCTTGTTCTCCGTACTACTTCCATTTCATCTACATTTCACTTCTTTTTCTTTTGTCTCAAGATCAAGTTAACATTACCCCCCTTCTAGACAAGTGCCAGTCCCATGGCACTTGCAAGGCTTTATTGTTGAGGGTTTGGTGCTTCGAAGGGTGGTTGCCTAAGTGGATAATGGGGCATTGTGTTGATTGGTAGTGGTTGAGGAGACTGGCAATGATTGTATTGTTGGAGACCGCATGTATGTTGAGTGGATGGCGGGGCCTCCAATGTTGGTGGTTGCAGCATTCGGGAGTACCTGAAAAGAGAAGACATGATCTACCTAGGGGAATTGTATACCTAACCATGTAATGCATCATACTTGTAGTGGTGGAATGGGGAGCTAGGTCTGCTTGCTAACCACAGGCAAGTGTGGGTGATGTCCCACACTAGAGGACCCCATGCGTGTTGAAGTGAGGTGCAGTGGTTGCGGCTCAGGGAGAAAGGTCTAAACGTACGAAAGCATGTGTAGTGGGGGATCCAAAAGGGCTAGGGGGTTAGACATGGAGCACAGCTGCAATAGAGACCACCGAATGCACCTAACTTAAGAACCCCTAGGTGTAGTGAAGACTGTGGTCTATGTATAGCTCACTATGCTTCGTGTGATTCTCTCTTTCTATTTCCATTCTCTTTTTTTTTCTTTCTGTTTTGTACTTTCTTGCCTTCTTTTTTGAGTTGCATAGTCATGATAGAAGCTATTCTTCGTCATCAGAGTGAGGTGGAGAAGGAGGCTTAATAGATTTGTTAAGGAACTGTGACATCCCCTCCCACAAGCACCAAGAACAACAAGAAAACCAGAGAACACTCCCACAAAGTCTATGTGGAAAGCTTGGCTTTCAATCTCAAGCCTCTCTTCCTTCCACAAACATGGCACACAAAAGATCAACACTCTTCTCATTCTCACTCTCTCCCTCCCCCATGGATTCAGCAAGAAACACATAGAGAGAAAGAAGCAAGAGTTGTGCCCCAAAAAGAGAGAGAAAGATACGTGAGAATGGGATGATAAAGAGAGAGCAAGTGGTTGCAACTCCCCTAACCAACCATCACACGACTCTTCCCATATTCATATTTCTTTATAAAAAAACATTTGATTAGATGAAAAATTAGGACTTTAGAACCTTAGTATTTTTCTCCTCCTTGTCCACATATTAGACCATACAACATTGTACATTTTGTATTTGGGAATACATAAAAGGATGGCTCTCATGACATTTTGATATAAAAATTTCACTTTGCATGACATATATTTTTCCCATATTTGAGCTCCATCATACTCCCACACTAAGAAGTGAAGCGTCTCCGCGAACCAGTGAAGAATAGTCACCATCAAGGAAAGGGAAAAAAGGGAAACCGAATAGAGAAAGTCGACTTGTCATGAAGCTTGCAGGGAAGGGACTCGTGCAAACTCCCACACTAAAAACATCACATAGTCTCCAAAAAGAAAATGTGCTTCTGCAGCAATCAACTGAGGTGTCCACTATCCCACATAAGAGCATGATAGGATGTCACATATTTGTGTGCTCAACATAGCATGTGAACAGGGTCTCTCTCTTGAGTTTTTCTTTTAATGTTTACTTTGATGGTTTAATGAAGAAAATATTACAAAGGTTAATAGCTAATTAAAGTAATAGATGATAAGGTTCGTGTGGAAAAAGAAGAAGATGGAAATGCCACCAAAACTGCACAAAAAAAGTACAGGCTATCAAATCTGCAAGAAAGGGCATCAAGTCCATATGACGAAACGAGATAGTGAGCAACTCAATCTGTACATCAGAATTGCACTGAAGAATAGACCTGGATAAACCAGTGCCCAGATAGACCAACACTAATAGTTTTACATTGATGGGCACGAACATGGGTGCAAGGATTCTACAGCCCAACGTGAGGCAAGTGTCCTTGCCGTAGGGGTACACGATGCCAAGATCTTGCTGGTAAGGACACACAAGCACCATGAGCCAAAACCAAAAGAGCAGCCCTTCCTCATCTTCTTCTCTATCAGCACATTCGATTCTACTCATAGCATTTGCTTCATCTTCTCTCCTTTTTTACTTGAGATTTGAGTTTCCCCAGTTGTGCACCAAAAACATGGAGCCCCAAGAGATACACTAAGGAAAAGGGGTTTCTACTTCAAGAAAATCTATCTTGTAACATCAAAAAGCTTTTGTTTCATTCTTTTGATGACCAAAATAATGAAAACAACAAATCTTCACACAGCATCATAGTAGATATATCCCACGAATTTGATAGAATCAACCATAATCTTCAACATCTTCATAAAATCCATCAATAGAAAAAAGAACATAAAAGAATACACCACTTTTGAATGGAAATCAATCACATAGTATTCATCTTCATTGTCTTCATAGTTTTCTCTCTCAATCTCTCATAGAAAGATACATTGTTTTGATAGAATTGGCTATATTTGACTCTCTCTCTCTCTCTCTCTCTCTCTCTCTCTCTCAATAGTACATTATCTTCTCACTAAAATACTTAATAATAGCACTTAATAATCCTTCTTAGGTCTTGGATGCACCTCCCAAGAGGTATGGGAGGTATAAAAGGACACCAGAGCCACTACAGTGTCTCTTCATAGCTCACTATTGTCACTGTCACTCTAGTCTTCTCTTCAGTCTTCAAAAGCTGCTTCTTCCATTTGTTTTAGCTCTTTTGAACTTAGATTCATCCTTTTCAAAAGTCAAAAAACTTTCCTAAAGTCACACATACATTCTACAAAACACTTACAGAAGATCTACAGAACATAACAGAACAAAAATAGAGCAGAGATAGATCAGGCTCTACAAAAGGTTATCAAAGAAAAATAGATCCTCATAACTCATACCAAAACCATTCCAAACTATCAAAAACTATTCAATAAGCTTTCAAAATACCTCAAAATTCTTCAATCATTAATCTATGCTTCATACAAAAGAAAATCAGAACAAAACAGAAGCGAAACAGAAGGTATCAAAACCAATCAGAACATCACAGAGCCTCATATTTCTACTAAGAATCATCGTGAGCTTTGAAAACATAATCAATATCATCCAAAACACTCAAAAAATTCCAAAAAAAACCAACCAAACATCACTCAAAATCCATAAAAAATCAACCATTCAAACTTCAAAGAAAACAAAAATCAGTAAAAAATTTAATCTTTTTCCACTCTCAACATATCCTCACACTTAGAAAGGAAGCATCCTTACGACCTAAGGAAAAGAAGAATATAAGTTCAATAAAGAGCTCAATTTGATCTTCTTTAGTATCTTAAATAATCACCCAAACCATGACCCTAACTTATCAGCTATATCTAAGAAAGAATACAACTAAAGGAAAACATTGTTATTCACATCTTATAAACAATAGAAAGTCATGACAAACTTGTAAAGGCTATAAGAGGTTCCTCAGCTTTTCATCATAGGATTGCCATCCACCATCACCATAAGTATCAATAGTCGAAAAGATAGTTCTTAAACAAATTATTCAACCAGTACATCACAAACACAAAACAACCATATGAATGGCACCTCCAAAAAAAATATCATTAAGAAGCATAGAAGATACATTCAGGGGTATCAGTGAAGATGATCCCTCTTGAAAGCTTGATGATTACAAAAGTGATCCATGGATAAAGATTCATGTACAAAAGATTTTGGAGGATTCTGAAAGAATTGAAGGCAGTACATCTGTTCTAGCAAAACAAGGTATCTACTAGGTAAACAAAGGGCATGAAAATATAGGACATCCAATTGTTGAGAATCAATGTCCACATTGACATTCATACAAAGCTTGGGAATGGCCTTTTGATTGTTATGGGAATGCCTATGCATATATGCTAGATACCAAGCAAAATGGGCTGTTAATCTCACTAAAGGATCTAGAGATTGTGAATATTGTTGGGAAAAATGAAGATAATTTTGGTACGCTTGACTAGCAGTTGTCCAGTCCCCTGGAATTAATGGCCAATTAATATGTGGTCCCATGAGAGAATCAGTATAGCTTCATCCTTCTCTTCTTGGAATTTGCTGATCAAACCCTTCATACCCACTAACCAACTGAGAGGGTTGAGAAATAGAAGTGGTAGGAGATGGAAGAGGAATGAGTAAAAGAGGATGAAGAGATGGGTAGGCAAAATCATTAAATGAGGAATAAGCTAAAGAAGGATTAGCTGAAGATATAGACGAATCAATTAGGAAATGTGTTAATTGAGAAGCACAAAAAGTAGAAGGTATATGGATAGATGGGGAAGAACAAGGCAAAGAAGGGAAAAAGACTCGATGTTCAATGAAAGAGCAATAGTAAAGATTGGAATATGAGGAAAACCCTAAGGTTGGAAAAGGAGAGGTAAGATATGATGACACCCAAAGAAGCATAAAAACAAGGCACAAAAATGTCCATTCATGTATCACAATTTTATCTTTTGTAAAAAAGATAACAAGTACATTGTTGCAAAATTACCAAAAAGAGATAGAGATATGAGGGGGCCACATCCACATCCACATCCACCATCATAAATAAATGGTATACACAAAAGTGTTACATGCATGCATTTGTGAAGGATAGGAATACTCAAAATTAAAGGCCAAAGGCCTTGTAATATCAAATGTATCAAAGTTTCAAAGAAATAATAACAATATGAAGGGGTGTGCTTTTTGGGGAAGAGGTGGGGTGGAGTGCACGAGTGGTTATGTGCCTCTTCCCCTTCCCTCTCTTGTCTAATTGCATATTCTCCTTTTGGTGGTGCCAAAAAAATTTCTCTCTCCTCTCTCCTCTGTCTTTTGTGCAGAAATTCTTCTTTTCCCTTTTGTTCTTGCATAATGGTTGAAGCTATCGATAAAGATGATGAAGATAACGAATGTGTTCATTATTAAGTGGAAGATTTATAGTTTCTTTTCAGTTTTTGAGATTAATGGGAGAGCCACACACATAGATTTTGTGTGCTTTGTCCCTGGTTTTGTGGTTGATTATGTTTGTGGGAGGATTGTTGTCATTTTGGTGCATAGCCGGGGAAGAAGCTGATCTCAACAACTACAACTTGAGAGAGATTGTGTGACAACAAGAAATGTTGATGCTACACTAAAATGAGAAGCTGGTGGCAGGCCAACACTATCAAGAGGAAGAAAGGGTCATGATGAACTTCTACTTTATTATTGGAATATATGATAGGAGATGGCCCATGGCAGGATAAGGTTTAAATAGGTTTTCATGGCAGAGAGAGAAGAAGAAGAAAGACAATTGCAAATAACAGAAGGACCGCAGCCCTTTTTGGCCCTTTGTGTGCTCCGAAGGGTTTTGATAATCACACTCTACCTTAAAGATTAAAGAGAGAGAGGAGGAGAATTCTACATGGCCGTCTCTTCCTCCTTCACAAAAGCAGGAGACATTCAAAATAATCCGAGTTGCAAACTAGTTCTCCTCCAAGAGACAAATGGAAGTTAAGGCTATCAGTCAAAAGAAAAAGCAATAGGAGAAAAAGAATAAAGGAGAATAGAAAGAAGGAAAATGCAGCAGTAATAACAGGACAAGATGGCACCAGGATTCCCTTGGCCATAGAGAGAATACCGAAGAAGAAGAAGAAGAAGAATAATAATACATCTGCCTTCCTCTCCATGTACTATCAGGCCTCCTACTTCTCTTTGTCTCTCTCTCTATCCACATAGTCAAGCAGGTCAATACTGCACCAACAAGTCCTAGAAGAAGAAAAAGCCTGGCTTCATGCGTCATCATAACCATAAATGAATCAGAAGAAGAGATGATTAAGTGCAAAGATTATCAAATCCAACAACCAAATTTGTTTTTGCATTGTTTGGTAGAAGAAGAAGAAGCAGCAGAAGAAGCAATGGCATCAGTTCCCCCCTTTCTTCCTCGTCATCTAAAATCTCCTTTCTACATGGCATCCCTTATATGGATATTATCATACGAATTCCATAAGAAGATGAAAATATTGCGAATGCATAAGCTTAGAACCAGCACAAGATCAAGATGAAGAAACAGATGGGGGTGAACAAAAAGCGAGAGAGAGTGAGAGAGATTGGTGGTGCTACGACACACCTTTGATGCCCTCTCTTTTGCATCCATGGTGGCACAGCACGGATTTGCAACTAGCACAGAACAGGGATGTTGAGTGTTGAAATGACCTGTTTTTTGGCTGATTTTTGTTGTTTTTGAGAGCTGAATGGTTGATTTTATGAGATGATTGATTGGTTTGGAAGTGGTTTGAGAGTGTTTTGGATAGTTTGGAATGGTTTTATGAAGCTCATGATGTTTATTAGTAGAGATGTGAAGTTCTGATGAGGTTGTGATATGTTCTGATAGGTTCTGATTGGTTCTGTATACCTTCTATATAGCTTCTGTTTTGTTCTGATTGTCTTCTGTATGAAGCATGGATTGATGATTGATGAAGATTGAGATCTTGTGAAAGCTTATTGAATAGTTTTTGAGAGTTTGGAATGGTTTGAGTATGAGTTATGAGGTTTTGATGACCTTCTGTAACCTTCTGTAGATCTTTTGTAGACCTTCTGTCTCTGTTCTGGTACTGTACTGTAGCTGTTCTGGTGCTGTACTATGACTGTTCTGTATGCTTCTGTATGTGTTCTCTTGGATGAGAGTGTAGCTTGGGAAAGTTTTCTAGCCTTGGAAAGAGGTGAATACAAGTGAAAAAGAGCTAAAAGAAGTGAAAGAAGTAGCTGCTGAAGACTCAAGTGAAGACTGGAGTGAAGTGACAGTAGTGAGCTGTGAAAAGACATTGTAGTGGCTCTGGTGACTCTTCATATCAGACACACCTCTTGGGAGGGGTATCCATGACCTAAGAAGGATTATTGTGGGTGATTATGAGAGATTGTAGTGAGGATATGATGTATTATTAATGGAGAGAGAGAGAGAGAGTCAGAGATAGCCAAATCTACTAAAACAGAGAGATTGTATATGAGAGATTGAGAGAGAAGACTATGAAGATATTGAAGATGAATACTATGTGATGTATTTCCATTCAAAGATGGTGTATTCCTTTACTTTCTTTGTTATATTGATGTAATTTGTGAAGATATTGAAGAATATGGTTGATTATATCAAATCCGTGGGAGATCTACATGATGTTGCATGAAGATTTGTTGTGCCTGGTGTTCTTTTCTTCATTGTGATCATATAAACCCTAATAAAAAAGCTTGTTGATGTTACAAGATAGATTTTCTTGCAAGAGAATTCCCTTTTCCTTGGTGTTCCTCTTGGGACTCCATGTTTTTGGTGCGCAACCGGGGAAACTTGCCATCAACAAGCACTAGAAGAGGCTGAAAATGAAGGAAATGGCATTGCCAAGAAGAGAAGAATTCAATGGATATTTGTAAAGTTCCTTCTTCCACTAAAGATTTGGAATTTCTCATCATCAAAGCCACTTTCCACAAGAAGTTCATCCCACAATGGCGGAAACACATCACCATCATGATGCATGCTCTATGTAGTGGACAGTTTCCTCTTCCTGATGAAGCAGCAGAAACTTGCATCTTGGTGGCAAACTGTTTGGGAACAAACTGAAGAGCAGAAACAGAGAGAATGACCATACATGGAAGATTTTGCATTCATTGAGAAGTTTCCATACATCATCAAGTGGGAGATTGTGAAGAAGCTTCAGGAGTCTTGGTCTGTAGAGGTTCACAAAGACAAGAAGGAAAAGCGTTGGAATTTGTTTGTGGATGCTCAACAGCAAGATACGTGGGATGCTTGGTGTTTTGACAATCTTCTGTTTGTTCAATTAGCAACCCACTGGAAGTTGGTAGATAGAGTGTTCTTTACAACATACACTATTGAAACCATTAGAAGCTGGCATTACTATGATGATGGCACCACTACAATGCTTAGACGTATGCATTTTGATACCTTCAGAACCGAATACCTTCCTCTGTGCAGTGGCATGAAAGCAGAATTCAGAGACGTTGAAAAGGAAGAAGTAGAAGAAATGTTGGCAAGAGAGTCCTCCAGAGACTGAAGCCTTTTGTTATCCCTCTGTAGAGCACTAACAACATAGTGGAGCCAACCCCCTAATGAATGATGCAATAAAGAGGCAAGCGTTAGAACGAGTCCAGAGGTACGTGAGAAGAGAGAAAGCAAAAATCAAAGCTGAGAACGAGCTCGCAGTAGAAGCCGCCTTTGATGCCCTTGCGGAACTCTTTACAGAAGTCCCAATGGCACATCAAGCCCTTCCTCCTCCTGCTGGAGGTCCACTTCCAAGCCAGATCCATCATGGAAATATTGATGACAGGCCAGCGAATGTAGTCCCGTTGCCAAACCCCAATCTTCATGTAGCAGAGTTTATGGTAGCATGTGTGGCTAACAATACCAGAACCCCTGAGCATTGGTTAGCAATATTCCCCGCCACTTTCAAGGGCGCGGCGTTTCAGTGATATGAGAGACAAGCAGCAGGAACTTTTGGCACATGGGACGACCTGAAGTTTTTCCTTCCTCACTAAATTCAGGCGTGAAGGTTTTGAAGAGCAGATGAGAGAGGAATTTATGAACCTAAGTCAGTCCTCTGGAGAAAGAGTAGAAGCTTATGTCTCACGAATGGAATCCATCTTGAAGAGATGGACTAACCATAATCTAGATGATGGCATTCAGAAGGGGGTGTTTCTCAAAGGATTACAACCAGAAGTCCGTAAGTTTGTGGAGCTGCAAAGACCAGCCACACTGCAAGCTGCAACAGAAGGTGCAAGACTGTACGATGAAGTGAAAGCTAGATTGGCGATGAATACAGGAAGAGAAGTCCTACCTCCTCTGATGCCAGGAATGATGTACCCACCAAATGCAATCCCAGGGACAGTCCCCTACCCCTACCAACAGATGCCCCCAGTATCACAGTACAGTGCACCAAATCCACAGTGGCCACAATCCATACCTTAAATGATGGTTCAACCACAACAACAATGGTCCCAACCAATTTCCCCAATGCCGAATCAGCAGCAATAGTGGAACCCTTCCAACTGGAGCCAACAGCCAACAGTTCAAACAGGAGCTCTGAATCAGAACCAGAATAGAGACCCCTCTGTGCCAGCCCAACCTGTTTATGCAGTGATTGCAGAGACTCCTCAAAACCCTACTGCCACTACCTCAGGAGGAGAAAGCTTGAAGGATTATTTATCCAACTCAGTTGCAAATATCAAAAAGGAGTTGATGGATGTGATTACAGAGCAGCTACATACGCTGAAAGTGAATACCGCTAGCATATCCAACGTTGCAGGAGCAGGAAGAGATGTGATGCGGTCAAATACTTGGTGTGATAAGTGTCATCAAGCAGGCCATTTAGCCATTGAATGTACACAAAAACCAACCATTCCTGGAGCTTTCTATTCCTACTGTTTACGAAAGAACCATACAGAGGATATTTGCTCTCTGAAGGAGATGCATGATAGGAGAAGAAAGGAAGAGGACGCAAGATTCAACTTGCTGGAATCCAAAATGGCAACACAGGATATTGGACCCAAGCCTAGAGAGTTTGGTCCTAATTTCAGACCCAGAAGATTTCCATCCCAAAGTTACAGAGGAAGACAGTCTGGCGGTGGTCAAAGGTCAGAAGTAGAGTGTTACAGATGCGGAGAAAAGGGACACATTTCACCAAATTGTCCAAATCCCAGAAGGTCAGTGGATTACAAGCCCTTATGCATGCAAAGGAGAAGGCCACACTGCAAAAGAGTGTCCAAGCCCAGCCCTAGTGAAAAACAGTGCTACTGATAGTCCGGCCAAGGCCCAAGAGCCTACCTCCAATTTAGTGGAATTGGAAGTTGTTGCCATCACGCATGCAAAAAAGAAGGAACCAACTATCCATAAAGAAAATAATCCTCCTGCCAGAACAGTGAAGTTCAATCTTCCACCAGAAGAACAGAACAGAACAGAGCCTGACAGTGCCGTACACAGCACCACAGTGCCACAGAGAGTCACAAAGACAGTTCCAGAGACAGGACCAGAGGTCCAGGAGATGGAAGAGGAGGAGGTGCCACAAGTGGCAGAAGAAGTTCCCATGATGCCCTTGTTGGAAGAAACAAGGAAAATGAAAATGGGTGTTGCCCCATTCCCTAACCGGTTAGAGAAGCCAGTGGATCCTATTAAGGAATACGATCTGGTCAGAGATCTAGATACCTTTAAACCAAACCTCACATTCCGACAATTATTGATGTTGTCTCCTAGTTGCCGAAAAAGGTTCAAAAGTATACTAACAAGACGACGTGGATTAAGGATTGCTCCCTCAACAGCAAGAAAGTCCAACAAAGCTCCAGAGCTTGTAAAATAAGTGGATGTGGCTAACGCCTTCCTAGATCCGGGTACCCCAGAGAGACTGGAGTGTGGATTGAAGGTTGCTTCATTGCAAATGCACTGATTGATGGTGGTTCATCAGTGAACATTATGACGGATGTGACAATGAAGGATCTAGGCCTACAAGGTGTGCAACCCACCCAATGGCTCATCAGACTGGCGGATCAGAGCATAATCAAGCCTTTGGGTATTCTCCCATATGTGAAGACTACAGTGGCTAGAAACGATTATTGGCTAACCTATCTGGTGGTGAAGCCAAACTCTTATGGTACATCCTACCCTCTGTTACTGGGCAGACCATGGCTTTTTGAAGCCAAAGCAAGGACGGATTGGTTCAAAGGAACCTTGACCTTGGGTAGAGGACCCAACAAAGTGGTGCTGAAGCTATATGGTTCTCAAAAAGGACATGGATCCACCTCCTTGGAGTTATCTTCTGACTCCCCCAATGAGGCTACACATGGAACATCAGCAAACGAAGATGCTGTCAAACAGATCCTTCCCAAGAAAACAGTGGCACGTTCCTTATCAGTGGATACTGTAAGCCAACTCCCAAAAGATGCAAAGCCATTATCAATGGGTGAATACTTCCTGCCTGAACCAGGAACGATTTTCGAAATCACTTCTGACAGTGAGATAGAAGCATGGATGTACTGCTCTCCCTGTTACATGGCCATAGAAGAGCTAAAGACAGAGGCAGAAGATGAAACAGAGAACCTATTCTTCTCTTACAGAGCTCCTATAGAGACAGAGACAGAGACAGAAGAGGATGGAGATGATATTGAAGAAGAAGGTTATGAAAGCGAGATGGAAGAATCTATCCTACCCGAAGAGGTTACATATGAAGAAGAAGTTCCCGAAGCATCAGGAGTAGACGAGCTCATGCTATGGGACAGGATGTCGATGGTACCATTTGGTCTGGTAAATGGATCTTCTCATATGCAAAATCTTTATAAGAAATGGATTAAGAAGATCAAGCCGTCTTTCAGCAGTGGCTCATGCCGTCCTCATCCACCTTTGCCAAGAAAAGATGATGATGATGCACCGTGCCAACAAGCACTAGTCCCACAAACCCAACAGGCATCAGAGGGTCCCTGTTATGTGACATTCCTGGACGTGTCATCAGAAGATGAGTCCTCAAGCCAAGAGGTAACTAATCTTGAAACCAAACCCAAAAAGGCTCTAATCCCATTTCAACATCTCAAGGAGCAACCTAAGTCTCCACCAAAAGAAGAAGTTGGTTCTAGTGGGACATCAGAAGAGGACACCACCCCCTTGAAGGAGTCGGATTTGTACCCAGAAGCAGTCCGTAGGACCTTCATCCGTGAAGTAGAAGGTGAAAGACAGTTAACTTTTGTGGATGCAGATGGCACTGAACGCCGCTTGAAGGTGGGTAGTAGCCTCCCAGAAGAGGAGTTGTCAACCTTGTACAACTTGTTGAAAGATAATTTGGACGTGTTTGCGTGGTCCTACAAAGACCTAAAGGGGATTGATCCCACAATATGTCAGCATCATATTGACTTCGAGCCTGATGCCAAGCCAGTACGGCAACAATAGAGGTGAATAAACCCGAATTATTCCACATTGGTGAAAGCAGAGCTGCTGAAGCTTTTGGAAGCCGAGTTCATCTATCTAGTTGGCAAATAGTGAATGGGTTTCACCCATCGTGGTTGTACCCAAGAAGAATGGCAAGCTTCATATATGTGTGGATTTCCGTAAGTTGAATTCCAAGACGAAGAAGGATCACTTCCCGATCCCTTTCACAAACCAACTATTGGACACAGTGGGCAGGACATGAGCTTTATTCCCTTCTGGATGGATTCAGCGGATATAACCAAGTGCAGATAGCAGAAGAAGACCAATCCAAAACAACCTTCACCACAGAATGGGGGACCTATGCTTACCGAGTGATGCCGTTTGGGCTCTGCAATGCCCCTACTACCTTCCAGCGAGAGTCATGATGGCCGCATTCCAAAATCATTTGCACGACTTTATTGAGGTATATTTGGATGACTTCTGTGTCTATAGTTTGATCCGGGAACACTGGGGACACCTGGAACAATGCTTTAACTGATGCCGGGAGTATGGGATTTCCCTCAACCCCGACAAATGCATCTTTGGGGTCTCTTCTGGGGTTCTGTTGGGCCACATTGTCTCTGCACAAGGGATATCAACAGACCCTGCAAAGATCGAAAAGATCATAGCTTTGACAGCACCCACCAACCTCAAACAGTTGAGGGGATTCCTAGGCCATGTGGGTTATTATTACAGAAGGTTCATAGCCCATTTTGCAACAAAGGCAACCTCCTTGCACAAGCTTCTGAGGAAAGATGTAGAGTTTGTTTGGACGGAAGAATGTGACACAACCTTCAACACTCTGAAGCAATGTCTAATTGAGGCACCCATTTTGCAACCTCCTGATTGGACGAAAGAGTTTCATGTACACACTGATGCATCCATTGAAGGCTTAGGCGCGGTTTTATGTCAGAAGGGCTCCTCGAAGCTGGATCAACTGATCTATTATGCAAGCTGAAAAGTCACTAATAGTGAACGGAAGTATAGAGTGACAGAGCTTGAGTGCTTGGCAATGGTGTTTGCCCTAGAGAAGTTTCGCCACTATCTGCTATCTACCCACTTTAAATTTTATGTGGATCATGAGGCCCTGTCCTTCCTGATGAACAAAGCGGATGTGAAAGGACGAATGATGAGATGGATCCTTCTATTCCAGGAGTTCGACTTTGAGGTAATTACCAAACCTGGTCGTTTCCATGTTTTGGCTTATCATCTGTCGCGTATCCCACAAACTGCAGACGAGGAGCAGGATGATCCAGACCTCCCTGATGCTTCCCTATTCCTAGTAGAAATTGTAACTCCCTGGTATGCAAACATTGCCAATCTGCTGGCAACCCAACAGTACCCTCTTGGTATTTCTAGTCGGGAAAGGAATAAGCTTATGTTAGAATCAGCCCCCTACACCCTGTTAGGCAGTGCACTGTACAAGAAAGGCAAGGATGAAGTGCTCAGAAGATGTGTTGCAGGAGATGAGATTGGGATTGTTCTGAAGGCTTGCCATGATGAGCCATGTGGAGGCCACTTTGCAGGAGAAACCACATCCAGGAAGGCTCTTCTCGCAGGATATTGGTGGCCTACCATTCATAAGGATGCCTATGATTACTGCAAAAGATGTGATGCTTGTCAGAGAATGGGGAAACCCACGAAAACAAGTACCATGCCACTACAACCTATCCTTTCCTTGAAGCCGTTTGAGAAGTGGGGAATCAACTTCATAGGCCCAATTGATCCTCCTACCAGAAGGAAGCAGAACCGATACATCCTCGTATGTACGGATTATGTCACAAAGTGGTGTGAAGCTAAAGCCCTAAAGCGGGACGATGGTAACAGCGTGGCCCTATTCATGTATGAGAATATCATCACCCGTTTTGGTAGTCCCTTAGAGCTGGTAAGTGACAGAGGCACTCATTTCATTAATAAAGTCATGGAAGAGTTGACAGAGTTGTATAAGATCCGCCATCGCAAGTCCACTCCTTATTACCCCCAAGCCAACGGCCAAGTCGAAGTCACCAATCGAATCCTCTGCTCGATCCTCACAATAATAATTGCCGCACATTATCGTGATTGGGATAATCGACTTATAGAAGCCCTCTGGGCGTATAGAACCTCCCATAAAGCAGCAATAGGACAGACACCCTTCCAGCTGGTGTATGGTACAGAAGTTGTTTTCCCTGTTGAACTGGAATTGCCCTCTTTGAGAGTGGCTATCAAAGAACGTTTGGGGGATGATGATTCACTGCAACGCCGTCTCCTGCACCTGGAATGTTTGGACGAAACTCGTAGGATGGCTCTACAGTGCATGGAAGCCACGCAGGCTCGACACAAGGCTTACCATGACAGCTTCATCAAGCACAAGGAGTTCAAAGAAGGTGATTTGGTCCTAGCCTATGATTCACGATTTGGCAAGTTTCCTGGCAAGCTTCAACAACGGTGGATGGGCCCATATAAGGTACTTGCTGTCAACCCTAATGGCTCTATCCAAGTGCAGACCGTTGATGCCTCTGATGATCCCTTCTTGATCAATGGATATTGCCTGAAGAAGTACTTTCCTCCTTGGGGATCTTGACAATCATGGTCACCTGATCCTTTCCATCGTTGGCGTGGCATTATCACTCTTTTGATGCTACTTGTGATAGCCATTCTTCAGCCACTTCTGATGAGGTGGACGCAACCCTCTGTCCCCTCAGTCCCACCTTCCAGCATTGATCTCTTATTCTCTATTTTCCACCAGCGATAGTGGCGAGGTGGGTTCTGAAAAGTGGTATTTCTACCATTCCCTTGCTTAAATTCGAAGAAAAATTTAAAAAAAAGTAAAAAAAAAATACATATCGGTCATGGGAGAAAAGGACTTAGGTCCCTGTCATGCCGACCTATTCTTCGAGAAAAGATGGAAACACCCTCGGGAGTAGGAGAAAAAGAAAAGAGAACAAAAGAAAAGAGAAAAAGAAAAACAAATCTGTTATGGGAGAAAAGGAAGCAATTCCCTATCATAGCAGGCCTCGCTCCAAGAAAAGGTGGCACACACCCTTGGGCGAGAAGCTGGCTATGGAAAAGGTTGCAACACCCAGTAGTCCAGAAAGTGGATTCATCAATTGATATATCCAGGATCCAATTCCGAAGCTGCCTCCCTTGGTACGCTGTGTCCTGGATCTTTCTGCAGAGTGTCTAACTGTCCTCTAGCAGATGACATGTCCTATCCAACACAACGTTCGATTTTATGGCTGCCTCCATGGGTACGCCTCTTCAACAATTGATGATGAGATCTTCATCGACAAACAATCGAGTGATGTGAGCTTTCATCCTAACCGGATGGGGAAGTGAGTATGGTTGCCCCCCTGTAACTATCAACAGAGTGTGAGAAAGAGGGTGGGACGAGTGACTAGTTTTTTCCCTTCAAATCAAATGAGAGGTGAGAAGTGTGAATGAAGTGTTGCATGCACGGGATGGGCCTCTCAATGCACAAAGTACGATCTGTTTTTGTGCACTGCACCATAAGGCTCCGGCTTAGCAAGAGCCACTAAGCTCCTTGCTGGAGGTTGCAGGGGGGAAAACCCATGCGTATTGATGCATGGGGGAGGGAGGATCCCCCTCCCCTCACCTATATAAAGGGTATGGGGCATAGCCAGGGGGTAGAGGGCTATCGTGGAGCAAGAGGAGAACGCCGTCCGACTGCCATCAAGAGGAGGAGATTTCTGATTCTATCGCCAAAGCCAGCGGCCGTGCAGTCCGCCCTGCCACCAACCATTCACCAATTTGAGGGGAGGAGGTCGCCGCCATCTGCCACCAGGTCGCCGCCATAGGAAACACGCCGTCGATATGCTGCCATTCCACCACGTGGACTTCCACGTGTTTTTTTCAGAAGCTTTAGAGCTTCTTATGAAGCTTCTAAAAGCCTCCTAAGAAGCCCCCCTTCATGTGCCTCTTTCATAATTTTCCCCCCACACACAAGATCTCCTCCTAAGGGCTCTTTAAGCCCCTTTTGCCCTTCCCACACAAAATCCCCTATTTCCTGTGGGTCTTAAAAAGGCCTTTCAAAGTGGGTTTGGTACCCCCTCCCCCGCTTGGGATTTAAGAAAAGCCCCCATCCCAGGATTTAAACCTTTTCTCGTGGGTTTCTTTCCCCCTCCATGGAGTTATCCCTTTTAAGGACTTTTATACCCTTTTGCCCTTTTTCCAGTCCGTTAAAAGTCCAGTTAATCTTGTCCCCTTGGATTTCCTTCAATATCCCAATTAGCACGAGTGCTAAACCCCTTTCCGTGTATTCAATTTGCACCGGAGCTTCTACAAAATGAAGAAAAAAAAACATTCATAAAGGACGGTGGAATTACAAAGGGAGTTTTGCAAAGCCGCATCCAAGACAGAAAGGCCGCATTCGCATGGCTCCTAAGAAAGCACAAGGCACCGCCGAAGGAGGATCGTCTCTGAACATCCACGTGGACATTTCACCACAAGTCCAAGTTTTTCTTCCAAATTTTTATTTATGTCATTAAAATTCAATCGTGCGTAGATGATTTTTGGAGATAGGATGCAATTTTCATCTTAAATACTTTGGTTAATTTAAAAGAAATAGCTCACGATGGAAGAGTTCAATCATTAGTATTTTTCAGTAAAACGAAAAAAATAAAGGGAGCATAAGTGCATTTCTAGCAAGTAGTTTTTGTGCATTGCAATGAATTAAAATTAGATTAATTTCCATATTTACAAAATGGAATTATGAAAGTACACTCCGATTAAGCATGAAAGGAATAAACTGCATATTGCATTATTGAATATCTTTTTTTGAAATAATTCTTAAAGAAAGTTATAAGCAACCATAAGAAATTGCTAGGACTACATGAAGAAGATTTAACTAGGCAAGTGGTCTAAAAACTTAAATTAATGGACGGGTGTGTAAGTTTTGCATACGACAAATTCATTCGAAAATGAAAGTAGAAAAAGGCTGCATGTTTTAGCATGAATCTTGTTTGAATGTTATACGATGATTAATTGGAATTAGGCTGTAACTTAAACTATGCTTTGATCTTAAACCGAAAAGTTAGGGTTTGAAAATCAACTTACGTGTAGAGAATGAATCATGTGGTTATGGAAATGATAGCGTAATTATCTTCAAGAATAGACAAGTTGATTTAAACCTAAATACCTAAAAAGTACGAAGGGACTCGTTTAGAAAGAGTTAATTCAATGCAACATATTCCAAAGAACTAACTAGGATTTAACACGTGACCTAGTTGCTCGTATTTCCAAAGCTGAAACTTCTATACCCTAAAGACTTGCCCACATTCACGGAATGTAGGGACCATAGGACATACTCGCAAGAAAAGATCTAGGGTTTTTACCTTAAGAATTTCTCCCTACAAAGATGAAACTCGGAACCCTAGGACCAACAATGTCGGCCTAATGCAAACAGGAACGGATTGTCATATCTAATTATGATACCATGATTAGAAGACGCCGTTGATGGGTAGAATAGTCCCATGGATTAGGTGCGACACTTGGCAACAAGTTGCAGAGTTGCATAATCTTGTAATTGGATCACAAGGGAATGGCCAATTCCTCAGAATGAGATTGGCAGATTCTTACGCAAGTTTATCTTGCAAGAGGATGAATAATCGTCCTGATTTAGTACCTTTCTTGGCTAAAGATAATTGCTTGGAAGCAAAAGACCAATCAATAAATTGGAATAACATATGAACTTAAGGTATTGATCAAGTCGGGTTAATAGGGTACGACCCTAAACCAGGATATAGGGGATCTTGGCAAGTCGCAATTGATCCCGGATCGAGTGCTGGATGCATTCGGAAAGAAGGATTCACTCCTTAGCAGTTGGCCAAAAATAATGACCAATGGAATTGTTTGTGCTTGTAACAATTTTAAGAGCACTATTTTGCTTTGTTTGCTCAAAGAATTAAAGAATAAATGGATATCTAATGCTTCAGATTGAAGGCCTGAAGGGAGAGGCAGCTTCAGTTATCCTTGACTGCCTGCCTGACCCTAACCAAGGGGGTTGTTAACCGCGCCGAGAAGGTGGACCGAACCCGCCGCGAGAGGTCTCTCCGTTGAGTGCTACTTGGAGCAAGAGGATGCATGGGTGCTAGGGGGGGCTATGGACGTAAATCCCTCACCTTTCGAGCCCTGCACAAGAGGCCAACATGACTTGGGATTGGATCTCAAGGCCCGCATACTAGTCTATGGGCGGAATCTTGGATTAGTAATCCCTGTGGATTGCTGGATAGCCTTCAGGCGGATTATGGATAATCCTACGGGCTGAACTTTATGTATTTCAAAGATAAATATGATAACCTGTTGAAGAGGAGTTTGTTTGACATTATTTTTCTATGTCAAGTGCTATGATTATGTGAAGGAACCAGTGCCTAACGGGCTAATTAAGGAAGCTGATTGTTACATATATAACTAAATGTGTTAGGTAATTAAATAACTAAAACAACTTGAGGAAAGTGCGGAGGATGTGGCCATAGGTCCGTCCTACGGATGGGTGATCTCGGTTGGCCGAAAACTTTTCTCAAATCACGATGGACAGTAGGAAGATCATTCAAAGAACACGAACAGCAAGAGCGTTGACCTAGAGTCTAAGTTATAAAGAATCCCGATTTACATTGTTTTAGGGGAATGGAATGGGACTATGCCTTATGGCAGAGAGGTTGAGCTTTGCATCCCTCTCGTTTCCCATTCTCCTTGAACCAAGTGCAATGTGAATCCGCTTCGGACCTGGCATTTTTGCATAAAGTAGTTCGCTCGGGTTCGACGCTAGTTGCCATTAGGAAATGCCCAATAGATAAAACCCTAATTCAGGTCGGTCCTAAGTGGGAACGACCAAAATACTTCCGCTACGTGGCAGACGCGGAAAGTTCTAGATCGCAAACCCCGTGACATTCCATGGGAGTGCCAGGCACAGCTTTCTAGATGTCCTTTCTGATGGACTGCTAAGACGTCCTGAAGATAACAAGTGGACATGTGACAGTTGGTATTAGAGCAAACCAAGGAAGGATTTGTTTTATGAAATCTTAATAAGATGTTGTTGTTCCAAACATTTCCTTACTTTCAAAGCTGTCTTGCAGAATTATGAAGCATGGAACAGGTTCTTAGTGTTTCGCGTCATGTTTATGACTGCGATGCATTCCCCCGATTATCAACAAAGGGTTGGGATGATGAACATCCTAGAGCAAATCTAGAATCCATCGCCTTTGTAGATGGAATGAAGATGGACGGGTGCCTCAGGAATCTACTATATAGCTGCCCACCGATTTGCATACCTTCAAAGCAACCTAAAGAGGATCAAGTGGTTGGAAGACCTGAAAGTCGTAAAGCTGTTCATTTTTGTGGAGGCTCACGTAAATTTAACTTTACATATTCGAGGTTGGAGGATTGAGCTGAACTCATATGTATATGAGGAAGTGACTCGTGTAATCCCCACCGACAGGATCAAAGTGTTGGGGCGCCATGAGAAGAATGGGTTCCAAAGGAAAGGATACCTTGATCTTTCAATGACTTACCGATTCCTGAAGATCCATGACCCGAAACCATACTATTATCCAGTTCTTGTAGATAAATGTAATACAACATTATTCTTCCCAAACTAAATGTAAACAGTTGGCTTATAATCCCAAGACATGTTATATTTTGAAAGGGCTATGCCCATATAAATATAAATAAGACTTCTTTTTATCAATTTCTGATTGTGCATAAGAATTGATAAAAAGTTAAGTGGTTAGATTACTTGATTGATAGCAGAAATGGAGATGAAATATAAATCATAATGATTATTGTGTAATAACATTAAGAAACCTTTATCCAGGCACAACTCCAGGTACAGGTTCCCAGTTTGCCTCCTACATCAAGTACTGTTGTAATCCAAGAGAAGAAGTTTTTTCTCAAGCATATTAAGCCACCCGAATTTGACGGAAGAGGCAGGTCCGAGTAGATGCTGAAATTTGGATTGAATCCATGGAAGATTACTTTGAAGCAGCTGCTACTGCACCCACCAAAACCAGGCTATGCTCGCCAAGCTGAAGCTCGTCGGCGAAGCCAGGCTTTGGTGGAAGAAATGGTGCACAGATCAAAGGATTGCAGAAGGATCAATTACTTGGGAGAAACTGAAGAAAGCCATGCAGGGAAGATACTTACCACCTGCGTATCGCACGTAGAAAATGAATGAGTTCTACGAGCTAAAACAATTGGGGCTCACTCTTAATGCATACTACTCTAAATTTGTCTCACTTCTAAAGTATGCGCCAAAAATGGACATGACACAGCAGGTGTTAAAATTTTGTGCTGGTTTAAACCCACCAGTGAATACCCATCTCGAATCGATGCGCCCATCAGATCTTTAGGACGCACTCATTCGAGCTGCCCCTATAATTTGAGAGGTGTAATCTAGACCAAGAGGTAACAAAACTTGGTCTTATAATGACCCGAAATAGAGGAACATTCAGGCCTCAAATGAACAGAGTTCAAGGTCAGAATCAGGGACAAAGAAAGAAAGCAAGGACTAATAATGTCAACAACTTTGTCCCTACTCAAAGCAATGGCCGAAACCTCCGTTGTTTCCACTGCAACGAGCCCGACCATTTCAAGAGGAAACATCCCAAGCTTGGAGGAGAACATCGCAAAGCACCTTTCCAAGGATCGGGCCATGGTCATGGAGCCGCTACCCGAGGCAAAGGAAGAATCGCCTGCGTTGCCAATAGGAAAATGTGCAAAGAAGAAGAAGATCCGACCATGGAAGTAGAGTTTGAAAGGGCGATAGTCCATGCTGCTCTTCACAAGAAAGGGCCGAATCGCCAGTTCTCAGTGATTCAGACACCGTCAGACTACCAAGGTAAAGGTTCTAAAACCTTGATTGATTGTGGCAGTACACATTCCTTTATCTCACCAGCTTTTGCAAAAAGATTAGGAATAGCCACAATAGAAGCACCTATCTTGCTTGTGGAATTGGCAAATGGTCATGAGGTTGTACTAGGCAAACTGCTAAGGTGGAATTCTTTCTGGGAGGAAAGACGACTTCGGTCAAATTCAGAGTCATGAATTTAGGTATCCATGAGTGTCTACTCGGAATGGATTGGCTTAAGCCTAATGACGCCCATATTCATTGTAGAAAGGGCCAAATTTCCTTTCAAAATTCTGAAGGGAAATTGGTTACAACTCAAGGTGAGGCTGGCAATCCAAAAATCCAATTGGCCAAAGCATCTCAGATTATAAAGGGAGTTAGAATGGGACTACCTGTCTACTTGATTAAGCTCAACAAGTTAGATCAGAAGTAGGAGTCTAATGAAGGACCTTCATGGCTAAAGGAATATGCAGATGTCTTTCCTGAAGAGTTGACAGAACTCCCGCCTCAAAGAGAAGTGGATCATGAGATCAAGCTAGCACCAGGAGCTGCGCCAATTGCAAAGAGACCTTATAGAATGTCCATACCAGAAGCAATTGAGCTGAAGGAACAACTCAAGCAACTGCTAGATCCTACATCCGTCCTAGTAGTTCACCATGGGGAGCTCCAGTACTGTTCCAGAAAAAGAAAGATGGAACACTTCGACTATGTATTGATTACAGAGGGTTAAATCAATCAACTGTAAAAAACAAGTACCCTATTCCTAGAATAGATGAGCCTCTTGATCATCTTTAGGGTGCAAAGATCTTCTCCAAGATTGATCTCAGGTCGGGTTACTATCAGATAAGGATCAAGGAAGAAGATATCCCCAAGACGGCCTTCAATACAAGATATGGACACTTTGAGTTCCTAGTTATGTCATTCGGGCTTACGAATGCACCTGCCACCTTCAACAGGTTAATGCAGGATATATTTAGGCCATTTTTTTTGAAATGATTCTTAAAGAAAGTTATTAGCAACCGTAAGAAATTGCTAGGACTACATGAAGAAGATTTAACTAGGCAAGTGGTCTAAAAACTTAAATTAACGAAAGGGTGTGTAAGTTTTGCATATGACAAATTCATTCGAAAATGAAAGTAAAAAAAGACTGCATGTTTTAGTATGAATCTTATTTGCATGTTATAGGATGATTAATTGGAATTAGGCTGTAACTTAACCTATGCTTTGATCTTAAACCGAAAAGTTAGGATTTGAAAATCAACTTACGCATAGACAATGAATCATGTGGTTATGGAAATGATATCATAATTATCTTCAAGAATAGACAAGTTGGTTTAAACCTAAACACCTAAAAACTGTGAAGGGACTCGTTTAGAAAGAGTTAATTCAATGCAACATATTCCAAAGAACTAACTAGGATTTAAACGTGACCTAGTCACTCATATTTCCAAAGCTGAAACTTCTATACCCTAAAGACTTGCCCACATTCACGGAATGTAGGGACCGTAGGACATACTCGCAAGAAAAGATCTAGGGCTTTTACCCTAAGAATTTATCCCTAAAAAAATGAAACTCGGAACCCTAGGACCAACAATGTTGGCCTAATGCAAACAGGAATGGATTGTCATATCTAGTCATGATACCATGATTAGAAGACGCCGTTGATGGGTAGAATAGTCCCATGGATTAGGTGCGACACTTGGCAACAAGTTGCAAATGATCTTGTGATTGGATTACAAGGGAATGGCCAATTCCTCAGAATGAGATTGGCAGATTCTTACGCAAGTTTATCTTGCAAGAGGATGAATAATCGTCCTGATTTAGTACCTTTCTTGGCTAAAGATAATTGCTTGGAAGCAAAAGACCAATCAATAAATTGGAATAACATATGAACTTAAGGTATTGATCAAGTCGGGTTAATAGGGTACGACCCTAAACCAGGATATAGGGGATCTTGGCAAGTCGCAATTGATCCCGGATCGAGTGCTGGATGCATTCGGAAAGAAGGATTCACTCCTTAGCAGTTGGCCAAAAATAATGACCAATGGAATTGTTTGTGCTTGTAACAATTTTAAGAGCACTATTTTGCTTTGTTTGCTCAAAGAATTAAAGAATAAATGGATATCTAATGCTTCAGATTGAAGGCCTGAAGGGAGAGGCAGCTTCAGTTATCCTTGACTGCCTGCCTGACCCTAACCAAGGGGGTTGTTAACCGCGCCGAGAAGGTGGACCGAACCCGCCGCGAGAGGTCTCTCCGTTGAGTGCTACTTGGAGCAAGAGGATGCATGGGTGCTAGGGGGGGCTATGGACGTAAATCCCTCACCTTTCGAGCCCTGCACAAGAGGCCAACATGACTTGGGATTGGATCTCAAGGCCCGCATACTAGTCTATGGGCGGAATCTTGGATTAGTAATCCCTGTGGATTGCTGGATAGCCTTCAGGCGGATTATGGATAAGCCTACGGAGTGAACTTTATGTATTTCAAAGATAAATATGATAATCTGTTGAAAAGGAACTTGTTTGACATTGCTTTTCTATGTCAAGTGCTATGATTACGTGAAAGAACCAGTGTCTAACGAGCTAATTAAGGAAGCTAATTGTTACATGTACAACTAAATGTGTTAGGTAATTAAATAACTAAAAAAACATGAGGAAAGTGCAAAGGATGTGGCCATAGGTTGGGTGGTCCCGGTTGGCCGGGAACTTTTCTCAAATCACAATGGACAGCAGGAAGATCGTTCAAAGAACATGAACATCAAGAGCGTTGACCTAGAATCTAAGTTATAAAGGTTCCCGATTTACACTATTTTAGGGGAACAGAATGGGACTATGCCTTATGGCAGAGAGGTTGAGCTTTGCATCCCTCTCATTTCCCATTCTCCTTGAACCAAGTGTAGCGTGAATCCGCTTCGGACCTGGCGCTTTTGCATAATGTAGTTTGCTCGGGTTCGACACTAGTTGCCATTAGGAAATGACCAATAGATAAGACCCTAATTCAGGTTGGTCCTAAGTGGGAACGGACGAAATACTTCCTTCCGCTACGTGGCAGACGCGGAAAGTCCTAGATCGCAAACCCAGTGACATTCCATGGGAGTGCCAGGCAGAGCTTTCTAAACATCCTTTCCGATGGACTGCTAAGATGTGTCGTTCTGAAGATAACAGGTGGACACGTGACACACACCAAAGCTAGGCTAATCACTAGTGAGCAAATCCTTCGTATCTCTTGAATGGTGGGATCTAAGACTCCACCCTCTACTAAGGGAGAAGGTCAAAGGCAAGTTTCCCACATCCTATGAAGAATAAGTAACTTATGCTAGGGAGAGATAGGAAACTGAAGTAGCAAGCCCAGTTGAAGGGGGGAGTTGAGCCCATATAGGTTTTACTAATCATGCCAAGGCCTAGAGAAATAATAGAGGCCCCACCTGAACCAGAGATGCCACAGCAAGAGCTCCTACAACACATTACTAATCAACTTGAAAGACTTTCATTGAATTTAGTGCAAGGAGTACGGCCCTTGCCCCTCGCAAATGAAGGCAATTGAGGTCCAAGGAGACAAGAAAGAGAGTACGTTTGCTATAATTGTGGGGAGACTTCCCATGGTATGTACTTTTGTCCTCATCTGAGGCATCTGCCACGAAATGGGTTCCAATCAAGAAGGAGGGGACAACAAGTGATACCATCTAGGGAGAGACTTGTTCGACCAAATCTAGGGCCTCCATCGCCAGTTCAAGTTCTCCAGCATCCTCGACCACTCGCAGAGGTGCCACCCTTGCTTGTCCAGCCACCAGAGAATTGTGACATCAGGGTGATCAATTTGGATGAGAGTGATGTCAAAGGGAAGGCCAAAGTAGCAGAGTTTGAAGCAATGCGAGTGAAGAAATCCCATAGAATTGAGAGGATGGAGCCTACATCACGAGAGGAGGTTGAAAATATGGAAGAAGAGGCAGGCTCTTCAAAGGCTGCAAAGACACACCCTAGTAAAAAAAGGAGGGCTCGCTCATGCCAACACATTGAGCTAGATGATGTTTCCTTGGGTAAAGGTACTACAGCTTATAATTTGCTACTGATGTGAGGGATCAAGGGCCAAAATTTTCATAGCCACAATTACTACATCTATCTCCAACAGTGCAGCTACAATGGCCAAAGATGGTAAGCATTAGACCCATGAAGAATAGATACGTGAATGCAATCTAGGCTAGAAAGATGAAAGATATTGTGCCTCTAGTGGAAGCCAAAATCAATGGGTAGAGAGTATCAAAGACATATGTGGATGGAGGTGCAGAGATTTGTGTCATGACGGAAAAGTTGATGCATTTTTTGGGATTAGAGGTAAATGAAACTATTGAATTTGGGGCCAAAATGGCTAGCAATGTAGTAGTAAATTGTTTGTAAGTTATAAAGAAAGTCAAGGTAAATGTGTGTGGAGTGCAATTGGAGCTTGATATGTATGTGATGGCAGCAAAGGGAGACGGCTATCCACTCATTCTTGGGCGACCATGGCTAATGGGAATGAAAGCCATACAAGATTGGGAGACAGGGGATTTAGAGCTAAGGCCACAAGAAGGGGCTGCAGAAAAAATGAAAGAGCACTATCTACAACATGAAGGAGGGCCGACAAGAGGATCTTGTGTTAGAGACCACTGCTGATGAATGGTGTTCCAACAAGGATTGGTCATCTATGACAGAGGGCAAGTCTTCTAATGTAATGTCTCCTTTTTCCCCCCTGTGCTCCCCGGGCCTCCTCCATAGGAATAGTCTCCCCCCCTTAATTTTTTTAAATTTTTTTATCTCTCCCTCTCTCTCCCCCTGTCATGTGCATGGCAGGGAGAGAGAGAGAGAGAGAGGGGGGTGATGTGTGGGAGTTGGGGGGCATATAGCCCACAGGTGGCAGTAGACAGCTGCGTCCCCCTATAAAACCTCCCTCTCCTCCCTCGCACAGAGGCATCGACCCCCCCATTGCTGTAGAAGCTCCCCCCCCATTTGTTGTAGGTGGGCCCCTGTGCCTCCGTCAGACGTTGTGGCTCCCTCCCCTGTGCTGAAGTACGAGTCCCTCCCCCTACTCACGTACGAGTCCACCCCCCCATTCGTTGTCAGCTGCACCATTTACTCCCCCCCCCCCCCTCAGTGGACAGTGTGAAGGGAAGGAGGAGGGAGAGAGAGGAGGAGAAGAGGGAGAAGAGAAGGAGAAGAGTAGAAGTGAAGAAGAATGAGAGAGGAAGGAGTGGGAGAGAGAAGGGAAGAAGAGGGAGAAGGAGAGAAGAGGAAGGAGAGAAGGAGGAAAGGGAAAGAAGGAGAGAAGAGAAAAAAGGAGAGAAGGGAGGAAGAGGCAGAGGATTGAGGAGATAGAAGAAGAAGGTGTGAGGAGAAAAAAAGAAAAGAGAAAAAGAGAGAGAAGGAGAAGGAGAGGATAAGAAGGAGTGAGGAGAGAGAAGAAGGAACGAGGGAAGAGAAGGGAAGAAGAGGGAAAGAAGGAGAAGGAGGGAAGAGAAAGGAGGGAGAGAAAGAGAAGTAGAAGAAGAGAAGTAGGAGAAAGGTAGAGGAAGAGGGAAGTAGAGGGAGAGTAGAAGACGAGAAGGAATAGGAGAGAGGTAGAAGAAGAGGAAGAGAAGGAAGAGAGGAGAAGAAGAAGGAAAAAGAGAGAGGTAGAGAAAGAAGAAGAAGTGGTAGAGGGAGAGAGGAGAGAAGTAGTAGAAGAAGGAAAAGAGGAAGGAGCGAAAAGAAGTGGGAGAAGGAGAAGAAGAGAGAGAGAAGGAGAGAGAGAGAGAGAGTAGAGGAATAAGAGAGAAGTAGGAGTAAAGAAGGAGAGGGAGAGAGAGTAGGAGAGTAAGAAAAACAAAGAAGAATAGAGAGAAAGGAGGAGGAGAGGAAGAAAAGAAGAAGAAGAGAAAGAAAGAGAGTAACCGCTACAAGTCACCCAAACCACTCTCCTGGCAACGAAGTCGCGGGAAGCATAGGGACCCAAGCCACCATTAATGCTGGAGGGGTGAGTGGTACGACCAATGCAGAGCACACGAATCAGGCCCAGGTTCTAAGCGTAAAAAAATTAACTTAGGAATTATTCCTCATGGAAGGGATGAAAGGATTGATGTTGTGCATAGGGTTTTGTTTACTCTAAGAGCTAAGTTGCATGCGCAAAACGGTAGAGTTTGGAATTTGCACAAGATTTTAGGCACAAAATGATAGCTTTTATACACATTAAATGATATTAAGATTATCGCCTTACTTCACATAAAATGATAGCTTTTTAACCAGTTCAGTGAATGAATAGTCATTTAGAATTCACGTTTCGCAATCATGGTTAAAAGAGACACATGAAATATTAATTTTTGTTCATGAGATACACTTGCATCATTAGACAACCCTAGACTTTCATAGACGCAAGTCACATGTGATCCGGTGCATTGGGAATAAGTATAATTTCCTGCAAATTGTTTTATTGATCTTACTGTGGACTATCGCAAATGGATACGCTCCTAGCTTAGTTGAAGCGTGTGACCTAACCCTAAATGGATTGTTGACCCAAGTTATGCTTGGTAGTTTGAAAAGGTTGTAAGTCCCTTAAGCAAGTGTTTTGATACATCTAGTTAAAATTATGATTGTGCATGCAATGGGATTGCGATGCCTTGAAGCAAGAGGTTGTGCATTCAACTGTTTGTTAATGTGGTTATGGATGTTAACCCAAGTGGGGAGTGTTTGATGATTTCATGGCCGGGTCTGAGATGATTGATTACCATGGAAACGAAAGGGATGTTTTCCCTAGCAATTGTTACTATGCTGGTTGCTTTAGCTATGGTGGTTTTCCTAAAGGGATAATTAAGGAATGATGGTGCTAGCTACCCCCGTGAGCCGCCAAACCCTAACCAAGGGGGTTATGAATCTGCGCTGGGAATGTGGACCGAACCCGTTGCAAGAGGTCTCTCCATGGAAATCACTTGGCGTAGGAGGACGCTTGGGTGAGAATGGGGGCTTTGGCCGTGAATCCCAATGCCTCCGGGCCCTATACAAGTGTTCTACGTGAATCGAGAAGGGATCTCGAGGTCTTGATACTAGATACAAGGCAGAATCTTGGAAGGATAAACCTTTGGGTTTTATTGCCAGAAGAGGGAAGGATTTTTCTGCGGAGGCAGAAACAAGCACTTAATTCTCCTGTATGGGCAGGAGACACACATTAATCCGAAGATAAGTTAAGGAAGTGTTTGATCTTGTTTTATCTTGTCTTCGTATCTGTGGCCTAAATTAGGTAAAGGAACCTGTGACTAACAGGTTAATTAAGGAAGCTGCTTTTATGTGTCAAGCATAACGTGGTAGATAATTAGATAACTAAAACAACCCTCGAGGGAAGCGTGGTGGATGTGACCAATGGGTCTATCCTACGGAAGGGTAGTCTCGGTTAGCCAAGAGCTTTCCTCAAAGGAGATGTTAATAGGAAATGTTAGGAAAAAGTTGCTCTATGACCTTAGACAATGTTGACTAGGAACCCACACTTCAGGTCGATCCTAGTGGGAATGGCCAGATAAGTTTCGTTGCGGGGCAAACTCGAGAGACCCTAGCTGGCAAACCCCATGTCATTCCTTGGGAGTGCTGGGCGGCATCTTCTAGATATATCTCTCGATGGACTGCTAAGACATGTCCCGCAATTTGAGGAGCGGGCACGTTATAGTAGGTATCAAAGCAAAACTTCTTAATGATGCATGATTGATTAATGTTCATTGATTAATGTTCGGATCATAGACATATCCTAAATAACCTAAGTGATATGGCTTGATTGTCAGCACCTTTTGCACCTGCAAATGCTGACATGCAAGAGAAGAAGCTCCTTCTTAAGAAAATTAAGCCACCCGAGTTTGATGGCAAGGGAAGGACTGTTCAAGCTGACGCCAAGATCTGGATTGAATCCATGGAGGATTATTTTGAGGCAGCAGGAACTGCACCTGCTAACCAAGCCATGCTCGCCAAACTTAAGCTTACAAGTGAAGCGAGACTTTGGTGGAAATAGTAGTGCAAAGAGACCAAGCGATCTTGGAGGGGACCGTCACCTGGAATAAGCTTAAGGAAGCTGTGCGAAGGAAGCTGTGCGAGGGAGGTATCTGCCACTTGCCTACCGCACACAAAAGATGAATGAATTCTACAACTTGAAGCAGCTAGGATTATCCCTTGAAGCATACTATTCAAAGTTCATTTCACTCCTAAAGTATGCAACCCCCAATGGATATGACACAACAGGTGTCAAAATTCTATGCTGGGTTAAATCCACCCATAAATACTCGACTGGAATCAATGCGCCCAAGGACTTGCAGGACGCATTACTCCGGGCAAATCCAATGGTCCAAGAACTTAAATCAGGCAACTATGATGAAGATGACTCATGAGATCAAGACAAGAGGTGCCACAAGTGCGGAGAGCTAGGACACATCCGTAAAAGATGTCCCAACCACCGATGTTTCCACTGCAATGAACCCTGAGAATCAGGAACGTGCAGTCAAACGAAGCTGTCTAAACACTACTTCTAGATCATATTATGAATCACATGATGATGAAGGCCTGGAGGCTGTTGTAACCTTTGAGGATGACTAGATGTCCTAGAAGATCCTCTCGAGATAATAAGTCCTGTACTTGGGAAAACAAAAACCTATTACATTCTATGAGTTGTGACAAGTTGTTATTTCAAGAATTTGAGTAATCAAAGTAGCCCAGCAGAAGCATGGTGGGCCCTAACCCACAGGTTATAAGCTCCAATTGCGCTTGTCTTCCCCAGTTTCTCTCGAGATGAGGACATCTCGATTCCTCTAAGGGGGAGAGGATGTAATGTCTCCTTTTTCCCCCCCGTGACCCCCGTGCTCCCCAGGCCTCCTCCATAGGAATAGTCTCCCCCCTTTAAATTTTTAAAATTCTTTTTATCTCTCCCTCTCTCTCACCTTGCCGTGTCCATGGTAGGGAGAGAGAGAGAGAGAGAGGGGGTGACATGTGGGAGCTGGGGGGCTACGCAGGTGGTAGCAAACAGTTGCGCCCTATAAAACCTCCCTCTCCTCCCTCGCACAAAGGCAACGCCCCCCCCATTGCTGCAGAAGCTCCCCCCCTGTTTGATGTAGGCAGGCCCCTGGGCCTCCGTCAGACGTTGTGGCCCCCTCCCCCTGCTGACGTACGAGTCCCTCCCCCTGTTGACGTACGAGTCCCCCCCCCCCCCATTTGTTGTCAGCTTTGCCATTTACGCCCCCGTGGATAGTGTGAAGGGAAGGAGGAGGGAGAGAGAGGAGGAGAAGAGGGAGAAGAGTTGAAGTGAAGAAGAAGGAGAGAGAAAGAAGGAGTGGGAGAGAGAAGGAAAGAAGAGGGAGAAGGAGAGAAGAGGAAGGAGAGAAGGGGAAAAGGGAAAGAAGGAGAGAAGAGAAAAAAGAAGGAGAGAAGGGAGGAAGAGGGAGAGAAGGAGTGAGGAGATAGAAGAAAAGGGTGTTAGGAGAAAAAAAGAAAAGAGGAAAAGAGAGAGAAGGAGAAGGAGAGGATAAGAAGGAGTGAGGAGAGAGAAGAAGGAGGAGCGAGAAAAGAGAAGGGAAGAAGAGGGAAAGAAGGAGAAGGAGGGAAGAGAAAGAAGGAGGGAGAGAAAGAGAAGTAGAAGAAGAGAAGGAGTAGGAGAAAGGTAAAGAAAGAGGGAAGTAGAGGGAGAGTAGTAGAAGAAGAGGAGTAGGAGAGAGGTAGAAGAAGAAGAAGAAGAGGGAGAGAAGGAGGAGAGGAGAAGAAGAAGGGAAAAGAGAGAAGTAGAGGAAGAAGAAGAAGTGGTACATGGAGAGAGGAGAGAAGTAGTAGAAGAAGGAAAAGAGGAAGGAGCAAAAGGAGAAAGAAGTGGGAGAAGGAGAAGAAGAGAGAGAAGGAGAGAGAGAGAGTAGAGGAATAATAGAGAAGTAGGAGAAGAGAAGGAGAGAGAGAGAGAGTAGGAGAGTAAGAAAAACAAAGAAGAAGAGAGAGAAAGGAGGAGGAGAGGAGGAAAAGAAGAAGAAGAGAAAGAAAGAGAGTAACCGCTACAAGTCACCCAAACCACTCTCCTGGCAACGAACCCCATCTTCTGGTCTCTCCCAACCGAACTTGTCAACCCGAAACCCGTCAAGGTCCGGTTTGTCCAATCTCCGTGAGGCAAATGGCTCCCAAGAAGAAAGTCGCGCGAAGCATAGGTGCCCAAGCCACCGTTAATGTTGGAGGGGTGAGCGGAACGACCAACGCGGCACACACGAATCAAGCCCATGTTCTAAGTGTAAAAAAGTAACATAGGAATTATTCCTCATGGAAGGGATGAAAGGATTGATGTCGTGCATAGGGTTTTGTTTACTCTAAGAGCTAAGTTGCATGTATGAAATGGTAGAGTTTGGAATTCGCACAAGATTTTAGGCACGAAATGATAGCTTTTACACACATAAAATGATAAGGTTATCACCTTACTTCACATAAAACAATAGCTTTTTAACCAATTTAGTGAATGAATTAATCATTTAGAAATCATGTTTCATAATCATGGTTAAAAGAGACACATGAAATGTTAATTTCTATTCATGAGATATACTTGCATCGTTAGACAACCCTAGACTTTCATAGATGCAAGTCACATGTGATCCGGTGCATCGGGAATAAGTATAATTGCCGGCGAATTGTTTTATCGATCTTACTGTGGACTATCGCAAATGGATATGCTCCTAGCTTAGTTGAAGCTGGTGACCTAACCCTAAATGGATTGTTGACCCAAGTTATGCTTGGCGATTTGAAAAGGTTGTAAGTCCCTTAAGCAAGTGTTTTGATACATCTAGTTAAAATTCTGATTGTGCATGCAATGGGATTGTGATGCCTTGAAGCAAGAGGTTGTGCATTCACCTATTTGTTAATGTGGTTTTGGATGTTAACCCAAGTGGGGAGTGTTTGATGATTTCATGGCGAAGTCTGAGATGACTGATTGCCATCGAAACGAAAGGGATGTTTTCCCTAGCAATTGTTACTATGTTGGTTGCTTCAGCTATGGTTGATTTCCTAAAGGGATAATTAAGGAAGGATGGTGCTAGCTACCCCCCATGATCCGCCAAACCCTAAGCAAGGGGGTTATGAATCCGCGCCGGGAATGTGGACCGAACCCGCTGCGAGAGGTCTCTCCGTGGAAATCACTTGGCGTAGGAGGATGCTTGGGTGCCAGTGAGGACTCTAGCCATAAATCCCAATGCCTCCAGGCCCTATACAAGTGTTATACATGACTCGAGATGGGATCTAGAGGTCTTGATACTAGTTACAAGGTGGAATCTTGGAAGGATAAACCTTTGGGTTTTATTGCCGAAAGACGGAAGGATTTTTTTGCGAAGGTAGAAAGGAGCACTTAATTCTCATGTATGGACAGGAGACACACATTAATCCGAAGATAAGTTAAGGAAGTGTTTGATCTTGTTTTATCTTGTCTTCATGTCTGTGGCCTAAATTACGTAAAGGAACCTCTGACTAACGGGTTAATTAAGGAAGCTGCTTTTATGTGTCAAGCATAGCGTGGTAGGTAATTAGATAACTAAAATAACTCTCGAGGGAAGCGTGGTGGATGTGACCAATGGGTCTATCCTACGGAAGGGTGGTCTCAGTTAGCCGGTGGAAACATTCACTGGCTATATGGCTAGTCTTACCACAATAATGACATGTCATATGATCTTTGTTGTTGGTGTTGAATCCTTGACCTCTTCCTTTGGGTCCAGCGGCTCCTTTGGTGTATAAGAGATTTTCCCTAGATGATGGGACACCATCTTTTGCATTCTTGTTCTTTTGTTTATTCTCTTCATCAAGAAGAGAGTGCTCAATATCTTTAAGTGAGAGACTTGGAACATTACTTAGGGTTGATATTAGATTCTCATATGGATCCTTATTTACACTTGCAAGCAATACGACTATTGCTTCATCTTTATCAATATTCTTCTTAAGAGTTGCAAGTAGGGTAATTAGGCTCTTGAACTTGTTAATGTGTATGGTCATGGAAGCATTTTCTTTTATATCCACTTTATAAAACTACATTAGTAATTTTACCTTTGAATTTGTTGCTTGGGTACCAAACATCCTATCAAGTTCCTCCCATGCAGTTCTAGCATCTCTGATGCCAGAGATATGATGTAGCACATCATCACTTAGTCCCCAGGCAATGATGTCTAGTGCCTTGCTATTCAATTTCTTTCATTCTTTGGTTTTTGGTGGAGATACTACAAGGATCCCACTTTTTGAATCTTCTTTCCCCTCATCTGCATCACCTTCATCATCTTTAAAAAGACCCTAGAGGTCTTTCCTCATGAGGTGGTGCATGGTCTTTTCCTTCCAGGCATGGAAACCTTCTCCATTGAACATTGCTATTTGCTCAAGATCTATCATGTTGATAAGATTCAATTAACCAAAAAAAGATTTGTATTTGAATGTGTCAAGAGACACAAGAATATTAGTGTCAAATTGATACTAGTTGAGTATTAATGTATACTAGGTGGTGCTTGATCTGCTTTCTCTCATGAACTTTGTGGATGACTTTTGAGCTTCCTCAGGCAATTCTGGATCTATAGTGAACTTCAGAGAGTGTAACTCAGTGATTAAAATCAGTGTTAATAGCTTCACTGAGAAGAAATAGTGAAAATGTCAAACTTTCAAGCTTTGGATATGGCTGCCCACAGAGATGATAGTTAGGGTTTCACAAATTGTGATAGATAGAGAGAGAATTTTGGGGAGCCCTTTCAGCCTGAGATTTTCTACTTGGGGGTCTTCAAATGCCCCACAAATATATGGAGATTTGCACCTTGTGCTAGATGCTAGATCAGATTGAATCCCTACCTACAAATTTTGCACCAATTTCATGTATTTCTACAATGGTGGGTCCTGCAAGGCACAATGTCGACCTTTGATGTGACGACGAGGAGTGCCTCAAGATGGGGAACAATTATCTTGAAGAGTGTAAGAGATAATATGCCTGAGTTTTCTCACACTACCTCCTCCAAGGTTAGTAGGTATGACACTCTACATGCACAGTTACGACAACAAGCAATAATTTGTGCAATGCTGGGCACAACAACAAAGACCCCAATGTCCTACTATAAAGTGACACAGAAATTGTTCTTGAGTCATGGAACACTTATTTAGAAGGGTACTTGAAGAGATTTTTCTTGTGGAGGAAGATCCAAGAGCTCAAGCAAGAGTAGGTGTAGTCTAGCTATGGCAGACATGAAGGTAAAGATGAAGTTGAAGTTGAAAAGGAAGTCATGAGCAAGATGTAAACTGAAAAAAGATGACCCAAGGTGAAGAGAGACTAGGAAAGCAGTGTATGAAGCTATGCCATACTCAGATGAGCTCTGATACTATGTGGAAATGTTGGATCTAGAGCATGGCAGGAGCTATGGCACTTGGAAGGTAAAGAGTGAACTCGTGAAGACATAGAGTTGGAGATAGAATGTCACACAAGTGAATTAGGTTCCAAGATGAAGATTTGGACTCATAAACACAATCTTGTGTGGTTGGGACAATGATTGAGACACTTAACTGAAAGGACAAGAGTACCATCATATTGCATTAATCATCTTGCAAGTACAATGCTTTACAATAGTTGGGTTGTTCCACTCTCCTCACTATGCATATGGAATTCAGGACACCTCTTCCTAGAGCATACATCATTTGTCACTTCTCAACAATTTCCTACTATGCCTGAGGCTATCCCTATGGACAGACCTTTCGCTATAGAACTAGTCGAAGCCTCTCAAAGTGATAAGCATGACCCCCTTGGAGTAGGGTCTCACAGCCTTGGGGATAGCCTAGCGTGATCTTTCTTTTTATCCTATTTGTTAATGTTTTTAATCAAAGATCTAGAAGAACATTAAAAAAAAAAACATAGCCTAAGACATGTTTTCTTCCTTTTGTTAATGTATGTTTTTGAAAAATGATAGAATAGCAAATCTTGGAAACGATTCTTAATCTTTGGATTAATGTTTATGTGAGCTATGCATTCATCCAATTTTGCCTTGAGAAATCAGTTGATGCAGATACTAGATCAAATGTACAACCCCTTACCTTTATATCATGAAAGACGGTGGATGATTATAGCGGAGGATACTATTATATGGATGTAAGCCGTCTACCTTATCTTTAGAATAATACGAAAAGGGTAAAATGGATAGAAGATCTTAAAGTTGTTGAGATCTATCTATTTTATGAAGTTAGTGTAAACTCACCCATGTATTCTAGAGGCAAGAAGATCAAACTAAACCAATATATCTATGAGGAAGTTACAAATATCCTTCGAGCCGACAAAGTAAAAGTCATAGGTCGCTCTAGTCTCCGCAACTACAAAAGGGACAGATTTCCTAAACTCCCTAAAAAATATAGATTCCTAGATATCTACTCTCAGAATCCAAGTTACTTCATAACAGATGTATCAGAATGTCATGCTTAGATTGTAGCAGGGAATTCTTTTCTGAAAAAAAATAAGATGAACCTGTGAGCTATCTGATTACCTTGTAAATCCATAGATTGATTAATACTTTATCAATAAGAGAAATAATGGAACCTTATTTTCCCTTGAAACCTCTAAAATTGCAGTTTAACTTTGGCAATGGGAAGAGAGTTCTATTTGAAAATTGTTTCAATAAATTCAGTGAGATATAATTTGAGTATCAAACTCTAATATTAATGCTATATAAAATTTCTAAAGTTTGACTTGGGAATTGTTGAAAATTTCCCAGAATTTTGCACCCACAATAATTCTCAACAAAGCCCAAGAGAAAATGAATCTTTTGAAGCAAGTCAAACCTTTGGAAGTTGATGGGAAAGACGAGAATGTGGAAGCCGATGCAAAAATTTGGATCGAATCCATGGAAGATTATTTTACTGCCTGCTGGAAGTGTCCCAGCCAACCAAGCCATGATAGTTAAGATAAAATTAATTGGCAAAGCTCGACTCTAGTGGAAGCACTGGTGCTGAGATCAAGGTTTCCCTAAAAATACCATTACTTGGGGATTTGCAGAAAGAAGCGGTAAGAGGAAGATATTTACCTCTAGCTTATCGCACCCAAAAGATGAATGAGTTCTTTAATTTGAAGAAAATGCAATTGACCCTGGAGGTGTATTACTCCAAGTTTGTTTCACTTCTTATATATGCACCCTCCATGGATACGGCTCAACAAGTTTCCAAGTTCTACAATGAGATAAATTATCCTATGAACACTAGTTTGGAATCAATGCATCCAATAAACCTCCAAGATGCTTTCATTAGAGTTGCTTCTATTGTGGGGGAAGTACAATCAAAGCCTAAAAGTAATAAGTTCTAGAGCTATAATAACTAGAACAAATGAGGATTCAAAGGTCAAGCAAAAAGAACTAAATGCCAATTTTACCAAAGTCAGAAGAAAAATGCAAAATCCAATGCAGTTGGAAATTTTGTTCCTACCCAGAAAAACAAGGATGGTCTTAGGTGCTTTCACTATAATGAGCTAGGACATTTCAGGAGAGATTGTCCAAATCTTGGTGGAAACCATCACCAAGGACAATTTTGAGGTTAAGAAAGAGCTGCTCAAGGCCATGGTCAAGTAGTTATGGCAAGAGGGAAAGCATCAAATATTTCCCTAAAAGAGACTAATAGGGAGGAAGACCCTACTATGGAAGAAGATATTGAAAAAGGAACTGTTCATGCTGCACTCCATAGGAAGGGTCTAAATCGTTAATATTCAGTAATACAAACAATAGCAGCTAGTCATCGAGGTAAATCATTAAAGTTTTGATTAACTGTGAAAGTACAAGGGAAGTACACACTCATTTATTTCACCCAAGTGTGCTAAGAAGTTAGGAATAGATACAGTAAATGCATCAAAACTGCTCGTGGAATTAGCAAATGGAAAGGAAGTACTTTCTACATAGCAAACTACCAAGGTAGAGTTTAACCTAGGAGAAAACCTTTCAAGTATGAGGTTTAGTGTAATGAACTTAGGAGCTTATAGATGTTTATTGGGAATGGATTGGCTGATTCCCAATGATGCTCATATCCATTGTGGAAAAGGTCAAGTCACATTTCAGGATTTGAACGATGAAATAACAACTACACAAGGTGAAACAAGGAAACCTAAAGTTCAATTAGCAAAAGCTTCTCGAATTGCGAAAGGCTTGAAGAAAGGATTACATGTTTACTTGATCAAGCTTAACAAGGTAAATCAAGATGGTCAGAGACAAAAGAAGAACCATCCTAGTTAAAAGAGTACACCGACATATTTCCTGAAGAGCTAACTAAGTTACCTCTGGAAAGAGGAGTTGATCGTGAGATCAAACTTATTCCAGGAGCCGCTCCAGTGGAAAAAATACCTTTTTACAAAATGTCTATTCTTGAAGCCATCAAACTAAAAGAGTAACTCAAGCAATTGTTAGAACAAGCGTATATTCAGCCAACTAGTTCACCATGGGCAGCCCCAATATTATTCCAAAAGAAGAAAGATAGAACTCTCCATCTTTGTGTTGACTACCGAGGACTAAACCAGGTAACAGTAAAGAATAAGTACCCAATCCTAAGGATAGACGAGCTTCTTTATAGTCTACAAGGAGCAAGGATCTTTTCTAAGACGATCTTCGATCAGGATATTATCAGATCAAAATCAAGGATGAAGATATTCCTAAAACCACCTTCAACACAAGATACAGTCATTTTGAATTTATCGTGATATCATTTGTGTTGACAAATGTCCCAGTTACCTTCAACAGGTTAATGCAAGACATTTTCAGACCTCATCTTGATGACTTTGTTCTTGTATTCTTTGATGACATTCTAACTTATTCTAAGGAGGAAGAAGATCATGAACCACATCTTTGCATTGTCCTGGAGACAATGAGAATACGCAAGTTGTATGGCAAGAAGAAGAAGTGTGTCTTCTTCAAAGGAAGATTGAGTACTTGGGATTTATAGTGTCTGCTAAAGGTATATCAGAAGATCTTGTCAAGGTCAAAGATGTTCAAGATTGGCCACTCCCAACCACTATCAAGGAAGTGAGAAGTTTTCTAGGTCTAATAGGATGGTATAGGATATTCATTAGAAACTATGCCCAAATTGCAGCACCTTTTATAGACCTACTCAAAAAGTAAGTTGCCATTATCTGGACGCCAATTAAACAATCTAACTTTGAGTAACGGAAAGCATAGTTTGGTAACTGCTCATATTTTAAGGCTATCTAACTTAAGCAAGGAATTTTAAGTTTTCATAGATGCGAGCTCTCTTGCACTGGGATGCGTACTAATGCAAGAAGGACATAATGTAGCTTACTCTTCAAGAAAGTTGAAAGCCCAGGAAAAGAGATATGCTACTCATGACCTGGAGTTGTTAGTTGTGGTTCATGCTCTCAAATTATAGAGAAATTACTTGCTTGGAAATAAGTTTTCCTTAGACTAATCATAACAATCTTAAGTGGATTTTTACTCAACTTGATCTTAATATGAGGCAACGATGGTGGATCAAAATTATGTAAGAGTATGACTTTGAAATTAGGTTTAGACCTGATAAAGAAAATTTAGTAGCAGATGCCCTTAGTCATAAAGCCTTTCTTAATGCTATTATCACTGAAGAACCATCTAGGGTAGAAATTTTGGCTACAATGGTATCAATGCCAACTAATCCTATCATTGAGTTGACAAAGGATGAAGCAAATAAGGACTCACACTATCAACAATTGTTTTGGGAATTTCAAAATAAGGAACATGGTCCCAAACTCAAGACTAAGTATGAAGAATTCTCTACAAATGAAGATGAAGGACTTGTTTATTTCAGAATGAGAGTATGTATACCTTCAACTCAGACTCTCAAGAGAAGGATATTTTGGGAAGCACAGGACTCTCCTTTTTCAGGACACGCAGGGTATGGAAAAACTCTTAATGCTATTAGGAAAAGCTCTTGCTGGCAAAGACTCAAGGTTGATGTAGTTAAGTATATCATTGAATGTCTAAATTGCCAAAGGGTAAAATCTCAACATGTCAAGTTACCAGCTAAACTTCAGCCACTTGACATTCCCAAGATGAAATGGGAGTTTATTAGCATGGACTTTATAGTTGGGTTACCTTCTGTAGTACAAGGAGGATATAACTCAATAATGGTAATAGTAGACATGGTAACAAAGGTCACTCATCTTATTCCAACAAAAACCAATTGCAAAGCTTCAAATATTGCAATAATTTTCGTAAAAGTTATTTTTAGGTTACATGGGTTACCTAAAAGGATTATCACTGATCATGATTCTCTTTTCACATCACATTTCTGGAAGAGTTTATTTGAAGCCATTGGAACCCAAATTTTTTTCAGTACTCTTATCATACACAAACTAATGGACAAGCAGACAGAACAAGTTAATCAAGTAATTCAGGATATTCTGCATGCATATTGCAACAAGGAACCTAAAAGATGGATTCAGTATCTACCCTTAGTAGAATTTTCATATAATACCTCTTATCATCGAAGTATTCAAATGACTCCATTTTAGGCACTATATGGTCAAGATTGTCGTATGCCACTTAATTTTTCCGATCCTACTCTAAGGGTAGAAGCTTCGAGAAAAATGTTAGAAGAAATGGATGGTCAAATCAAGATTATCAAACATGATATTCAAGCTTCAAGGACCGACAAAAGGCATATGCTGATCTAAAAAGGCAAGAATGAATCTTCAAAGAAGGAGACATGGTCTTCATCCTTGTCCATCCAAAGAAGAGTTCTTTGTCTTCAGGAGAATTTAAGAAGCTAAGTCCAAGATATTGTTGACCCTATAAGGTTCTCAAAAGCTTAGGACCAAGCGCTTACAAGATACAACTCCCTAAGAATATAAAAATCCACAATGTGTTTCATGTTAGCTTAATGAAAGCATACATAGCTAACCCAAACCATATCCTTGATTATCAACAAGTTGTAATACCTAGCCAAGGAGTCCTTAAGCTACAACTTGATAGAGTAATTGATGTAAGGGAGAGAAAATTGAGGAATAGAACCCTACAGAATACCTTTTCTAGTGGAAGGATTATCTTGAAGAAGATGCAACATGGATAGATGAGAATGTTCTTTATCAACAATATCCACCATGGTTTGTCTCGAGATGAGGACATCTCGATTTCTCTAAGGGAAGAGGGATGTAATACTTCCACACAATTAAAATTTAGTTGGTTAGTTTGAAAGTTAGTTAGTCAATTAGTAAGTTAGTAAGGTTACTAACTAAAGAGTAACTAAAGTAAAAACTAAGTATCATTAATAACTAACTAAATAACAATTAAAAAACAAGCGAGGATTGTAACCTGATATTTCTTTTTCCGGATTGATAAGAATTGTAGTCACCCATCACGGAAGTTACCACATGTGAACGAGAGTTATGAGCCATATTAGTAATTAGTGTTAGTGTGTATAGTATGGATAGTCCAAAATTACTAGATTTTTGGACAAAACTAGTATATTTTTTATCTTTTGAATATTATGTATTGTAAATATCCTAAAAAACTATGGAAACTTCTAAAGAACAAGGTGTCATATAAAAAAAGCAAGTGGCTTTTTCAACAAGTTTTGGAGATTTAATGCAAAAAAGAAGGATTGGTGAAATCGCGCACATTGCGATCGCAGTTTACAAGCAACAAAAGCACTCTGAAGAAGGAGAAGAAGAAGGAGTGATCTAGAAGATTTTTGATCAAGCGTCCTTAGGTTTTACCCCCCTTTCAGAGCCAATAGAACCATTAGATTTGTGATTTGAGCATTAGATTTCATCTTAGGAGTTTCAGATTGCTCATTTTGCTAATATCCCCTCCATAAAGAGCTCTTCTTCTTAGCCAAAACCCTTCTTCTCTAATTTAGCTATAAATAAGAGGCATGGGGAGCAGTTTAGAGAGGCACAAGGAGACCACAAGAGGCTATGAGAGTGAGGTAGAGAGAGGGAGGTAGAAGGATACCTCCCAAGAGGTTGCAAGACAGAGCTAGAGAGAGAGAGAGAAAGAGAAAGAGAGAGAGAGAGAGAGAGAGGAGGATTACTCCAAGAGGCTGCGAGAGAGAGAGTTAGCTCAACCCCTTGTCTTAGTCTTCGACTAAGCCAACTTCTCTTACTCTCTCACATCCCAAATTCATTCCTTTTTTTTAATCTCTCGGATCCACTTGCAAACGATGGCTCCAAAGCGATGAGGTGGAAAGAACATGAGAACCACCACAACTGATCAAAGAACGGGTATTGCCGGAGATACGGGAGTGCTTGAGGTTACCGGAGTTGCCACTATAATAGAACATCAGGTGTGGCAAATGTAAATGCAAGCAAAGAGGAAATTTGCAATGTCATTGTGCCAATAACTAGGTTATTCATGTTTCAAAAATAGGCTATTATTTTCATATTACCACATAAAATAATAAGATTTTTACCAAAATTTTACATAAAATATTAACTTTTATATTTTTCACTTACAAGGATTTACAATTTCATCTAGAAAGGGGATTAAAACACATATAAATGGTTAACTGCTACCTATGATTTGTAGTTAGATTAATCAAGATCATAATTCGTAATATCATGATAGAGATAGTTGTAGGAGGATATTATACAAAATGACTAAAAGACTATATGTGCACTCGAGATTAATAAAATAACTTGATATATTGTCAACGTGACAAGGTTAAGGTTGATTAATGCTTGTTATGAAAAGTGAATGTTTATTTAAGGGTCTTGTAAATCATCTCGCAAAATCATTGCCACAATATTTTTTATAGAGAAAATTTGCTTATGTTGAGTAAGTTAGTCCCCCAATGGGAAATTCATGTCTTGCTTAATATGTTGTAAGAGATGTACTCAACACTTCTTTATGGGGAGCAAAATCCTTTTTAGAATATAAGCCCTCCTTAGGATAAGGTCTACCTTGGCTATGGAAGCTGTGAACTGCACAATGGTGTGATTTTCATTGTTTGAAAGGATTGTTAGTGTTTGATAGAATCTAGATCTCTAATTAAAAACATTAAAAAAAACAGGATAAAAGGAAAGATCTCGCTAGGCTACCCCCAAGCTAGCTGCAAGACCCTAGTCCAAGGGGGTCATGGTTATCACTTCGAGAGGCTTAGACTGACTTCGTAGTAGTGAAAGGTCTGTCCAAAGGGATAGCATTCGGCAATAGGAAATGTAGGTGCCATGGGGGGACTTTGGCCGTAAATTCCACATTACGCCTAGAATCTAACAAGCCCCTTTCTGACCTAGGATGGGATCCTCGAACCCTAAATACTAGTTACAAGGGTGGAATCTTGGTGGGTAGAATACCCTCGTGGAATTTTGTATATCTTTCACAGGGTGTTTGAAAAGATGGAAATTGTAATAAACATCCAATATAATAAAGAAAATTATTTTACTCAAGGGTTTTTTAAATTGTATGTGTGTCCATGAGATAAATTACGTGAAAGAATCTGTGATTTAATGGACTAATTAAGGAAGTTATTTATACATGTTTCAATAAATGTGCTATAGGTAATTGTAAAAATAAAGATGATTATGTCATCAAAGGAAAGTAGGTTGGTGTAACCCCCGATGGGTCCATAGGGTGGTCTCGGTTAGCTGGGAGCTTTTCTAAATGAGCGATAGAAATAGAAAACGATAAATTGACCAGCTAGTTGTTAGGTAGAACTAACTTGCATTGTTTTAGGAGACCAGAATGGGATTTTGGCTTATGGACAGGAGAGTTGATGTACCGCACTCCCCTCTGTCTCTCATTGTTAACCCTCAGACAAACAAGGTGGAAAATCCAAAAAATCTAAAGTGGAAGACAAGGCTAAGGCAAAAGCGGAATGGAGGATGAAGGCATGCCAAGAAAAATCGAGAAACTCAAGAAGTGTGAAAAGGTCCTAAATCAAGGAGAGGCGCACAAGAAAAATCACAAGTTAATACTTTCGTAAAAGAGCACAAGGTGCACCTTGATTTATTTTAAGAGCATCGGAGCTCTGACTCGTGCAAATTGTAAAGGTAAATGGGTGGTATGAAGGAAACTAGGAAGATAGAAGAACAATGGAAAAAATGGCCCAGGCTATGGCCAGGCTATGGCCAGCCATGTAAAAAGGGGATGATGCCCAAAGGGGATCTAGGGCTTTGTATATAAAGTTCAAAAGATGAATGAGGGCTCATTCTTCTGTGTGTGGCAAAGTTGACTCTTCTTCTTCTCTTCTTCTCTTCTGTTCTCTTGCTTGCTTGTGAGTGCTTGAGGGAGGGAGTGTGAGTGAGTGAGGGAGTGAGTGTGTGAGGGTGACGGATCTTGGAGGTGAAGCCCTCCTCCATCTCCTCTCTTCTTCTTATCTTCTCTTCTCTCATCTTGCACGTGGCTATGGAGGATGGAGCTTAGAGGTGGAGGTTTGAGGATGCTTGAGCTTGCATCAAGAATCGTGGAGCTATCAGAGTGCTTGAGAGGGGAAGCAACTCAATCGGGTATCAAGGTAAGCTCACTACACTCATAGAGAGGGATGGCGCATTGGCTGTGTGAGAGGTAGCCATTAGTGCTTGCTTGAAATGCTTGAGTGAACAATAAGCGGTCCGTGGGTGTTGGGGTTGAGGTTAAGCTCACATCTACATTCCATTGCCAGAACCAATGGATTCAAGCTTGAGTGCTTGCATGCTTCAAATCGAGCATCCAAGTAAGGGTTTCATCCTTGAACCGGAGCTTGAGGTAGATAGGAGGTTTTGGGTTTTAATCCATGCTACAAGTAAGTATTTTTGGTTTTTGATGATTGGTTGAGTAGGAGAATTTAATTCAGTACCTTGCTTTTGATTTTTGTCGCATTTAGAGTAGGATAGGAAGGAGAGATCAGAGTGGGAAGCTTATAGCTTAGTGCTATAAAACAGTACAGGAGGGCAGATGGGAAAAAAGAGGGCTCAGATGTCTCAGAGTTGCAGGTGGAGTGATAGGGAGGGTTGAGGTGCTGACCAGATAGGGTTTAAGGTCATGGGTGGCTAGGAAAAACCTCATTTGCACTCCTGGTTTTGAGAGAGAGAGAGAGAGAGATAGAGAGAGAGAGAGAGAGAGAGAGCTTGTAGGTCCAGGCCTACATGAGATCGATCAAAACATATCGAGGCTTCCAGTGAGATCCAAGTATAGGATGCCCTTGGTCTATACTCCTTCTTGATTCCTAGAAGTCCTTGTAGGTGCTAACAACATTTAAGTGAGAATTTTTGGCAAAAACATGATTGACACGCACTTTGGTGGGCGGAATCAAACACTTCCCATAATGTCCAATTCCCAGAATCGAACCAATAGACTCGTTTGACTCCCAGAATCAGACCAAGTTACTGTCTGATTCCCAGAATCGGACTCGGAAAAAACCACCTAGTCCAATTGGACACACCTGTGCAATTTTGAAAATTGGACCATTTCCAAATTAGATTCACCACTTTTATTCGATTCTGGGAATCGAACAAGAAGAAATTAGACATCACTTTATCAGATGCTCGACCTGTCCAATCGCAACAACCGAACCACAGAATAAGACCAACATACCTGTCCGATCAGAGATACCTTTGAATCGGACAAACCACCCTTGTCCGATTCCTAGAATCGGACATACTCCAATGGGGACCAACTTAAGCTGTCTGATCGGACACACTTGTCCGATTGTGACAATCAAACCCAACCCTGTGCGATTCCTAGAACTGGACCCTCATAAATCAGACACAGCAAAAGAAAGAAAATTTGGAAATTTGACAAGCCCCGGCTAACGAGGAGCGTGACTTGCATCGAAAGAACCCAGTGAATGCCTCACATGTAGTTACAAACCTAGAGATTGTGGGCAAATAGGCTAGAATTGTGTTTGGTGCTGTGGGCTGATAGCAAGACCCCAACTCGACTTAGTAAGCCGAATGGGATAGCATAGCAAACAAACCCGAGAAGCCGACGAGAATAGTTGGGAACCAAACACACAACTCTACCAAGCCAACCCGTAGACTAGAGATCCGGAGAGCTACACACGCTTTGTTTTCTCACTCACCCTGGTTTCCATCACTTGAAGCACACTATTTGAAAAGAGCTAAAAGCTTGATTTTGCACAGTCCATGGAAAGGAATACACACACACACACACTCACAAAGTGAGGGTAAGTTGAGAATTTCTTGCAATTAACAAGGAATTTACTCGGACATAAAACTTTGAAGGAACCCACCAGTAAGAGAAGACCTAAAGACATAGAGGAGTGGTCAAATCCCCAAAGGTAGGCCCAAGTGAAGAATACAGCCAAAAGCTCGGCACAACAAGGATAGGCACTATCGTGGAAGTGGATCTACCTCACCTTATCAACTTGATCAACAACTTGGCAGAGCAGGAAGCTTTGGACATGGAAGAGGGTAGCTCAGACCATAGGAGCAACAAAGAGGTGAACCTAGGTGATTTTTCAGAGGTTGTCCAATGGTTAGCGCACAAATACGTTGTTCAAACTTGGATAGAACACCGTGGTAGACCTGTAGAGGATGTCATGATAGACCTCGAGGAAGAGAGGAATCTAGCTCATAGGGCTCTGCAAGGCCTAGCTGCATACAACCAAGACTAGCAAACTAGGAGCTTGTGCCAGAGTTGGGAAATGCAAGAGATCCATAGGAATGCTAGCTCTAGTAGGCAGAAATTGACTGGATGGCAAGAAAGCACTAGAGGAAGACCTCACACTGAGCTAGCTTTTGACTTGAAAGCGACTGCTAGATAACACGATAGCAGAGTAAATCTTGGTAGCATTAGCAACATCACCACTAGCAGGGTTAGGGGTTAACCAAGGCTCTAAGAGCCAATCGAAAATCCCTATGGTAGCAAAGTAGCTAGACAAGTACCAAGAAAACAATGATCCATACAACTTCATGGAATAGTTCGAGCAGATATGAGAGGCCAATAGCCTTATCAATTCTGCTCAATGCTCCCAAGCTTTTAGATTATGCTTAGGTGACAAAGGCCAGACTTGGTACACAAGTTTGGATACCACAGAGTGTGCCGATTTCAATAGCTTGAAAAATCTCTTCATTAAGAGATTTTTCAAACCTGGGTACTCTGACAACCTGCTAGTGTGACTCATGAACATCAAGCAAAGAGAGAAAGAGGATATTCGAGATTACGTGACCCAAGTGAGGAGCCTCTTCAAGAGAATCCCAATGGGGCAAGAGACCAACCAAAAGAGCGGTGTCCACAATATTCATCAGTAGAATACAAAGCAAAGAGCTCTACAAAGCCTTGACTGGTAACTCGAGCTTGCGGTGAGGCACACTAGCAAGGGTCTTTGAGGAAGTTATTAGAGTGGATAACCAACTCAAGGAAAGAAGCTCCAAAATCTCAAATTGAGAAGAGTTTAGTACGAGGAGTTCCAAGAGGGCCTCAATGCCGAGTGAGAGAGCAAACCCAAGCAAGTAGGACAAAGGGAAGGGCATCGACTCGAGAGAGGAGCTAATAGAGATTAGGATGGGCATAACCAAACTACAGGAGATGATGAGACTACCAACACGCCCACATGTCCAATGCGTACATTGTGGCACGAACCACTTGCCAACTGAGTGTCAGGACCCTAGGTCATGACCTTATACCAATTGTGGTAGGTTCGGCCATGGCACCATGCGTTGTAGGCTACCTCGGAGACTCCGTACCTGCAGCCTTAGGGTCAACCCTACATTGAGAACAAGCCACCAAACTTTTATGGAAGGGGAGCTCTACTGGCTCTCCCAACACCTAATGATGCTAAGCTGCCATCCTTGGGTGGAAAATAAATCCTACAGGTATCCCTAGACCACCTGGACCCTATGTGACCCACCTAAGGAGTGATACTCTATTCCAATATATGTGGATGAGCCTAGCGACAATGAGGGTTGTGTAAACCCATACATGTCTTATGATGAGGAAGGCAATGCAATCCTTATGGACTATCGACCAGTACCTATGATGGCATTAGGGAGGGGGAGGGGAAGAGGCCTAGGAGCACAAACCCGAGAGCCGATCGTGTGGAGTTGTGGTCACCCAGGACATATTTTTTTGCAGTGCCTCAAAGATGGAGAAAGCAGATAGAGATAAGGCTAACCTCAGATGTGTTGCTTATAAATGTTGCATCATTTTATGAAAGCAACTGCTGCACATGAATGTTTGCAGACTAGGGAGAGGGCTAAATATGTCAAGTGTTTTTCTGAAAACTGAAAAGCCCTAGTTAAATTGTAGTTAGGTTTGATTTTTGCTAGCTTACTTATTTGTGACATTTTGTCTTGTTATTTCGTAGTTGGATTTCTTGTGTTTGTTTAGCCTAGGATTTGCTTCTGTCATTTTGTTTGATTTGTTGAGTGTGAAACTTGATAGCCTTGGTCGAGCTTGGTATTTTTTTGGACAGGTTGAAGTTGGAGTTTGCTATTAGCTACTGAACATTGAGGAGTTAGGTATGTATTCTTGTCGAGACTCTTACACATCACAGGGACTATGGGTTCATGAGCACTTCACGTTACACTTGTTGATGCACTATACTCAGGGGTCGTCTCCTGTTCTTATCAAATACTTCCATGCCATGGGTTGGGATTATGCACATTTTGCATCATCATTGAGCACTTACACGGCATGAGGTCCACTACAACTATATGCAGTAAATCTTAGATGCACACGCACATGAGAGAGCACCTGTCATTGAGCACGCACATTTCTTGCACGCACCATTTGGGATGTTCATCACAAAGTTAGGAACCTCTAGTTGAGAGTGTAAGGTGGTTGGGAGAGTTAGAGGGTCGTGAAGGACGCCATCAATTGTGAGAAGGGTTGTTCATATTTGGTCAGCATCTTGAGGACCATCATTTTCTAGAGTGATTGTGAGATTTTGGATGGGTGGAGCGAAGTATGTCATATCTTTTTTATGAGAGTTGAGAGGTGAGGATAAGGAATTTTAAATTAACAAGGAATTTTGTTTGCATGCACTAGCACATTTAGATAGGCTAGGTACAATTCTTCCAGTGCATCCATATTTTTTGTGTGAGCATTATTTGAATGTCATGGATTTGATCAATTGCATATTTTCTCAAATCATGTATGGTTGTGCACGGAGTTCTCTTTCATAACATATTCCTGCTAGGGCACATTGCATAAAAAACAGGTTCATATCCAGAGAATATTCATTTTGAAGACTCAAGGATTAAAGGAAAAGATCATATGCTTTACATCGTCAGCAAGTATTTCTTGAAGAAAAAGAGGACATGTATGGTGAAAGTATGTGCAATCATAAAAACAATGGCCCAAGGAAGGGAATAAGTCATCCAAGATAAAATATGGAGAAAAAAAATACGATTTACGAAAACTTATATTTTTACCCTATTCTGATGGATTTTCGTAAATCTGCTCGCGTAAGCTTGTTGATCAGATGCGTTACGATCATTTTGAGTACCCGAACAACTATATTTGGAGTTCAAATGACGAAGTTATGATCCAAACAAGTTGCAAACAGGAATAAAGCAGAAAAAACGAAAATAGTGAAAAGTAGTAGAAAAGCAAAAGCTAAAAGCTGAAAGCAAAAAGCCTAATGTGTGTGAGTGTGGATAAAAAAACTATATAAGGAGATGAGAATGGAGAGTTAAGGACCTTTCCTCTTGATTATAATTGTATTTTGTGAGAGAGGAGAGTGGAGGGTCGCATGCTAGAGTGAGCTCTTATCATGCAAATTTGGAAGTTGGAGCTTTTGGGTGTCAAAGCGCCGAGCATCGGCTCAAGGTTGTTAAGGTACGAGAATATATTTCTGTGACTCTCGTGTTGCGCATCCAGGGTCGGTCTAGTAGGATGTTGTAGTCCACTCCCTTCATGATTATGAAGTCAACTGAGAATTAGATTCCTAAAATATTTGCTGGCCAATTTTTTAACACTTTGAACATTTTCATCTTCATTTCATTAGCCAGGGTGACGTTGAACCTATCAGTCTCGACCGGTGGGTTACCCCACGTTTGGAGTACTACATGGCTCAGCACACTTACTTCTGCCCCTATGTCTACAACCCCCTTTCTTGTGACATCCCCTAGAGCTAGGATTGGCAATACTGCATGCATTTGCGTGCCTTCCCAAAAAGCATTGACATGCAAGGATTTAGGCATGGAATGCAGTTTCAGAATCGGTATTTGAGTTTTTGCATTGTGCTCAAGCAAGTCTGTGGTAATTGGCTCGTTTGGTTCTTCGACCCACCGTTTTAGATCTAGCCATAGCATTGGGTGCTGCCTAAGTAGGTCACCCAAGCTTAGAGTTATACAGATGGTCACCAATGTATTGAAGAGGTTGCTACCACTTGCCTCTCTCCTAAGTCTACGATTCTTCGCCAATGGCCTTGACTATTCTGCCGACTCGAAGCATTTAGACTTTGTCCAATTGGCTCTACTTGTGGTGTTATTGCCTCTCTTGATTTTGGTCGTGGTAGAGATATTGGCGCACTCATGCTTGAGAGATCATTGATCTCATCTTCTAGTATGGGCTTAGCATCGTTTAGGTGCTCTTGGATCTCCTTCACCCATTCTTTCACCTTCTTGATGGCTTTGAGTTAGCACTTTAGGTTGGGATACTCGCCAACCTTAGCACTTCCCCTTTCAGCCATCTATGGAGTTGACGTTTCTTCCTCTATGTCAATGACTTCCCTCCCCACATGTACTGTTGTGGCACTTCTAATTTTGAGGGTCACCTTTGTCAAGAATCACGTGATGGGGGGATGTGCTTGAGCTGCTGCACCAAACACACACTGTATACACAAGAGGAAGCTCACTCAAGAACACAAGAAGAGAGATGGAGGCCAAAACGTTTTCTTGCTGATTTTTCTTCTTCTTCCACCCATTATAAAATATACACAAAGTATAGATAAGATACAACATAAAGGAAAATGACCTTCTAAGTCAAATAGTGCATAATCGACTACACTAATCGATTGGCACTATATCTTTGCTAGCTATAGGTAGGTGTAACAAACTAAATATAATAAGTGATGAGTTAGTGGCCATTTGAGTATCATAATGACCACCAACGTGCTAAGTATAGACATGCAGACTCATCTAGCCAGGCGGTCCATCATCAATGTCTGCACGTATTGAGCTTGCCATCTCAACACTCCCCCTCAAGCTCAACTCTATCTTTGCAACTCCAAGTAAGCTTCGAAACTTTTGAAGCTTCTCTCCACCCAATGCCTTTGTGAAAATGTCAGCTATTTGATCTTGTCTACTGATATATACCAAGTCAATCTCTCCTGCAAGTACCTTCTCTCTCACAAAGTGGTAGTGTAACTCAATGTGTTTTGTCCTAGCATGGAACACTGGATTCCTAGCTAGCTGTATGTTGCTCATGTTGTCACAATGAATGACAACTAGACCATCTCCCTGCACGTCCAAATCACCTAATAACTTTTGCAGCCATACCACCTCACATGCTACCATAGCAGCACCTCTATACTCAGCCTCTGCACTCGATAAAGCAACTGTAGGTTGCTTTTGCTGCTCCACGTAAGTGCTGCACTACAAAGGAAAAACATGAATCCACTCGTAGATCTTCTGTCTGACATGCTACTAGCCCAATCTGCATCTTACCTGCCTCATAAAAAAGTCCATAATGTAAAGCATACTTCACATACCTCAATATACATCTAACTGCATCCAAATGAGGCTTTCTAGGCATCTGCATAAATTGACTGACAAGACCGACAACATAGCTCAAGTTTGGCCTTGTGATAGTCATGTAAATCAAACTCCCTACTATCCCCCTTAAGATAGTAGGGTCTTCTATCTCATCTCCAACATCAGCACTCAGCTTCACATTTTTCTCCAATGGTACTGAAAGAGGCTTACATGCTGTCATACCATACTTGGATTACATATCCAAGCCATACTGCCTTTGGGATAGCCATATACTATCATTACATCTGATCACCTCAATACTAAGGAAGTATCTCAACTCACCCAAATCTTTCATCTCAAACTTCTTTTTCAAGAAGTCCTTAACTTCAGCAATCCCATTGTCACTGTCACATGTAATAATCAAGTCATCCACATAGATGACTATGATGACCAAACTTGCATCTCCCTTTATCACATAAAGTGAGTGATCAACATTAGAAATATAAAATCCAATATTGACAAGTTACTCTCCAATCTTGTCAAACCATGATTTAGGTGCTTGCTTCAGCCCATAGAGCGCCTTCTTTAACTTGCACACATATCTGGGATGCTCTAAATCCTCATAACCTGCTGGCTGCTCCATATACACTTCTTCTTGTAATTCACCATGCAAGAAGGCATTCTTAATATCCATTTGCTACAAACTCCAACCTTTGGCTACTGCTAAGGCAATCACACACCTAATAGTTGCCATCCTAGCAACTGGACTTAATGTCTCTTCATAATCTATGCCATATGTTTGAGCATAGCCTTTTGCAACCAGCCTAGCCTTATACCTGCTAACTGAACCATCTGTATTATTCTTGACTTTGTAAACCAACTTACAGCCAATACCTTTCTTACCCTTAGGTAAGGGTACCAAATCCCAAGTCTTATTGGCTTCTAATGCAGTCATCTCCTCATCCATTGCTGCATCCCAATGAGCATGACCAACAGCATTCTAATAATAAGTTGGCTCAACATGCTCAACTAGTTTCACCATATAAGCATAATGGTGAGCTATATAACCTCGAAAACCAAATATTTTAACAAGGTATCTAACCCTGCTATATCTGCGTACCACTAGATCACTCAATGGAGCCTTTACATTACTATGAGCTCTCTGTACACCTGATATCCTGACTGAAGGAATGCCAAGATCATCATCCGAACTCTCCAAACCACTTGAATCTTCGTGAAATCCCAAATGACTGGTAGATGCATCATTACCATCCAACACTTTCTTCTTTCCTTTGTCCTTCCCTGCAACACTTATAGATCCACCTGAAGATGTGGGACTACTCCTTAGTCTCCCAGACCAAGGGCTCATTGTAGCTATAGTACCAAATGATGTTTTTGGTCCACTAAGACTCTGTGATTCTTGTTTTTCTTTTTTCACATAGCTGTTCTGATCATTATCATCATCTAATACATCACCAGTAGGTGCATACCAGCTGCCCATCTCATCAAAGATAACATCCCTGCTCACTTTGAACTCACCTATGATAGGGTTATAACAGCGATACCCTTTCTGCTCTAAAGAGTACCCAATAAAAATATATTTTTTAGCCTTTGGATCAAGCTTCTTCTATAGCTCATCTAGCACATAAACGTATGCAACACAGTCAAATACCTTCAAGTGCAATACATCAAGCTTCTTGCCAGTAAAGTACTATTTAGGAGTCATCCCATGAATTGCAACTATGGGAGTTCTGTTTATAATGTAGATAGCAGTATGGAAAGCCTCAGACAAAAAATGTTTGGGCATATTCTTTTTAGCCATTAATGCCCATGCAACTTCTACAATATGCCTATTTTTTCTTTCTGCAACACCATTTTTCCTTCCTTGAACAATTATCCTAGCTTTACATTCTGATCCAGATGTGTATCCAGTGGTTTGCATTTAGCCATGCCATACTTCACAAGCATTTTCATGGCATAGTGCTTCTGCATGAGCCATAAACCATTTTCAGTTGGTACAACCTCAATACCCAAGAAATACTTAAGATCTCCTAGATCTTTTATGTCAAATTTAGATTTCAGCATCTTCATTGCATGCTCAATTTCCATGTCATCATCTCCAGTAATTATCAGGTCATCAACATATATGACCAGCACTACCAAGCCATTGTCAGTCTTCTTTATGAACAGGTTGTGATCAGCCCTGCCAACAATAAATCCAAGGCTCTGCAAGTAGCTGCTGATCCTAGAATGCCAGGCTCTCGAAGTCTGCTTCAGCCCATACAGTGCCTTTTTCAGCCTGCACACATAATGCTGAAAATCAGGGTGCTCATACCCTTTCGGCTGAACCATATATACATCCTCTGCTAAATCACCATTGAGGAATGCATTCTTGACATCCATCTACTGCAATTTCTAGCCTTTTGCAGTAGCCAAGGCAATTACTGTACGTATGGTTGCCATATTTGCAACCGGGCTGAATGTTTCATCATAATCCAATCCATACTATTGAGCGTATCCTTTGGCAACCAGCCTGGCTTTGTATCTTTCCACACTGTCATCAGACTTACATTTGATTTTATAGACCCATTTTCAGCCAATGGTCTTTTTCCCATCAGGCAGTGGCACTAGATCCCAAGTCTGATTTTTAGCCAAGGCATTCATCTCTTCGTCCATAGCATTGCACCAATTTTCATCCTTTACTGCTTCAGCATAAGTACCTGGTTCTTTGATCTCCATCACTTTTTTCATATAAGCATAGTGCTTTGCAGCATAATCAGTGCACGTAAACCTATCAACAGGTCTCCTGATCCTCTTTGATCTCCTGAGTTGTGGCTCACTCTGAGCTTGCCTCTCATGAGGCGGCACATAATGGCTCTGCTTAGCACCTAGCGTCATAACAGACAGAATCCCCAGTTCGCTGTCTAACCTTGTTGAGATATCGAGCTCCACTCGTGATACGCCAGGGTGACCGTTGTGCATTTATGTCACCGACTTGTCAGTTGTAGATGCGGTTGGTACACCGCCCATGAATAATAGCTACATGATAGCTATCCTTATCTACTCTAGTTCGTGGCTCAGTTAGTATGCCACCTTAGTTAGTTGAGTTTGGTTTGAGACCCATATAGAGGGTTATTCTATTTTCTTTGTACTAGAGTTCTTTTGGCTTACACAACTAAGAAGAGGAAAACTGTTTTCAGCCTCCACCCTTGTGTGTATTCCCCCATTGTGCAAGCAAGAAAGCTTCAAGCGAGACTCCTTCCTTCTCTCCCACAATCTTGACATGGTATCAGAGCCTTGTTCGTGGTAAGGAGCTCAAGAAAGCAAGCCAAGCTCGCGGTGTTCTGGTAAGAGGAGCAGTGTTGCTTTCATTTTCTGTTTTGGGAGCAGATCTCTGCAGGTAGCACAGCCGGAAATTGCAGGAGTGCATTGTCTCAGATTGAGACGCCCTTCGCGCTGAAGCAAGAGGGCAATATATGCTGCGGGCGAGAGCTTTAGCTCTCGGCGACCCTGTTTTTTTGATTTGAGGCCATTTCGGGGCCTGTTTTGGAGGCGGAAGTTTTCTGCACGCACTCAGAAAAAAGCCCTGTTTTATGCTGTGCAGCCACTGTTCTACAGGTCGCTGAAAAGTTACTGTAGAAATTGCATCGTATGCTTATGTGCAGAGACATTGGGAGTTACAGAATCATCCTTGATTCCTGTTTATGCAAAATCGTCACTAGGAAGTGACTGTGTGGTCAAATACCACTTTCGCCAGTTTTGCAGATTTTCCCTTGTGAGGGTGAAGCTGTGTTTTTGCAGTGACAGAATTTTTTGCAGTATTCTGTAATGGCGTCTGACTCTCTTTCACAGATTGTCACTGAAAAGCTTGACAAGAACAACTTCCAGGCATGGAAGTTTAGAATGACGAATTTCCTTATGGGAAAAGGATATTGGGAATTTGTTGCAGGAAATGAAGAAGCACCAGTTCTTCCTGATGTTCCCAATCAACAGCAAATGCAGGCATTCAAAGCATGGCATGAGAGAGCCAGGAAAGTTATGTACTGGCTGTCTATCAGTATTTCAGACTCTATGATTGTGCATATTCAGGATGCAAGTACGCCAAAGGAGGCATGGGATACTTTGTCAAAAATGTACAGCACAAATACTCAAGCCAGGAAAATGCAGCTCAAGCAAGAGTTGCATAATGTGCAAAGAGAAAATATGAGCATCAATGACTACCACATGAAGGTGAAGAAGATTGCAGATGCACTTGCTTCCATTGGGTCGCCAGTGGAAGATGATGATTTAGTTTCCGTGACCTTGAATGGTCTAGGAAAGGATTATGCACAGTTTCGAACATCCATTTCCGTTCGTGAAAGATTTCCTGACTTTGAGGAGTTGATTGCTCTTCTAATTTCTGAGGAGCAGAGAAATGGTGGTGCATCTTCTTCAGGAGGAACTTCAAAAGAAGCTGTCTTCTACTCAAATGCTGGAAGAGGTAGAGGCAGAGGTAGAGGAGGTCGATTTGGAGGCCGTGGTAGAAATCAGAATATGCAGCAAACTCAAGCAAACCAGTCCTATGGAGGAGGACGTGGTAACTCTAGAGGCAGGGGGAGCCAAAGAGGTCGTGGTGGATGGCAAAGAGGCCAAAATGCAAACAATAATGTTGAATGCTACTACTGTGGTAAAATGGGTCATATGGCTAAAGACTGCTATAAAAAGCAGAATGACATCATGAATGGAAAACTGCAACAAGGGAATTATGCATCTTCTAGTAGACAGGGTGATGACAGAAATGAGCACTTGTTTATGGTGCAGCACATGAACAATTCTATGACAAGTGCAGAAGAAAGCAATGATGTATGGTATGTTGACTCAGGTGCATCAAACCACATGACAGGTCATGCAGAATGGATGGAGGATGCAAGGAAAATGGAAAAACCAGGATTTGTGGAGACTGGTGATGATACTGCACATCCTATTGTGCAGATTGGAAAAATTCCCTTGTCTATGCAGGATGGAAAAAAAAAATACCTATCCGATGTATTTCATGTCCCGAATATCACCAAGAATCTGGTTTCTGTTGGTCAAATGGTTGAACAGGGCTTGCAGGTCAGATTTAATCCTCATGGATGCTTTGTTGAGGATATGAAAAATAAAGGTCGCTTGATAGCAAAAGGAAAGAAGAAGGGCAGAATGTTTACATTGGATGCAGACATGCCTGAATTGAGTGCAGCAATGTTTGCACATGGGACCGGTGTAGTTGCAGATATTGATATCTGGCATAAACGCATTGGTCATGTTAATGTACAGCGACTTAAATCAATGCAGGCCCAAAATATTGTTGCAGGTTTGCCGAAATTCAAGGTTGCAGAAATGCATAAGGTATGTGAAGCCTGTCAGTTTGGAAAACAGGCAAGGAAACCATTTCCTAGACATGTTCAAGAGAGTGAGAAGCCATTGGAATTAATCCACTCTGATGTGTGGACAACTAAAGCTGCATCTCTTGGAGGCTGTCATTATTTTGTCAGTTTTATTGATGACTATAGCAGAAAAGTTTGGGTGTATTTTATGAAAAAGAAAAGTGAAGTTTTTGGGCATTTCAAAACTCTTAAAGCGATGGTTGAAAAAGAAACAGGCCTGCAGATAAAATGCCTAAGGTCAGATGGAGGGGGAGAGTACCTCTCAAATGAGTTTGCAAGGTTCCTGCAGGAGCATGGCATAAAGCAGCAATATTCATGCAGTTATACCCCACAACAAAATGGAATTGCAGAAAGGAAAAACAGGCATATTGGAGAGGTATCTCGTGCCATGCTCAATGAAAAAGACTTGCCAGATTTTTATTGGGCTGAAGCAGTTGCTACAGCAGTCTACATAATGAACAGGACACCCACTGCAGCAATACATGGAATGACTCCAGAGGAGAGGTATACTGGTAGGAAACCAGATATTTCTCATTTGAAAATTTTTGGTTGCATTGCCTATGTACATGTGCCAGATGAGCTGAGATCCAAGCTGGATCCAAAAGCTGAGAAGTGCATCTTTATTGGTTACTCTCTGCAGCAAAAAGGGTATAGATGTTATAACCCTTCTACTCGTAAGTTTACAGTGAGCAGAGATGTTGTTTTTGATGAGATGAGTAGCTGGTATAAACCAGTAAATGTGATTGATGATGTAGATGCACAAAATGGTAATGCTGCACAAAATTCACAGCAGCAGTCACAAAATATTAGTGGACCTGGAGCATCCTCTAGTAGTGGTTCACATTCTTCGCCATGGACAGGCAGATTGAGATCAGGAGAATCTTCTCAAAGTAATGAAGATAGTGGTATGCATGTATCACGAAAAGGAAAAGAGAAGGTTGATCAGCCCATGTTTGATGTGAATGCAGGTCACTCTTATGTGGATGGTGAATCCAGTGGCTCAGAACAGAGCATTGATGATGAGTTGGGTATTCCTTCTATTGTTACACCTGGAGTAAGGAAGACCAGGGATGTTTTGAGAGCACCTGGGAGTGAACCTACTTTGCGCAGGTCTACGAGAGCTAGGTATCCTGTGGATAGGCTGAAATATGATGGATTTACAGCCATTCACTATGCATATATGGTTAAAGTGATACAGGAACCAGAACCCACTTCTTTTGAGGAAGCCATGGGAAAAGAAAAATGGGAGAAAGCCATGGATGAAGAAATGGATGCCTTGGAAGCAAATGCTACATGGGAATTGGTACCTTTGCCTAAAGGTAAAAATGCAATTGGCTGTAAGTGGGTTTATAAGGTGAAGCACAATGCAGATGGTTCTGTGAATAGATACAAGGCAAGATTAGTAGTCAAGGGGTATGCACAAACATATGGCATTGACTATGAAGAAACATTCAGTCCAGTTGCAAGGATGGCAACTGTAAGAGCAGTCATTGCTATGGCTGCATCAAAGGGATGGTCTTTACATCAGATGGATGTAAAGAATGCCTTCTTGCATGGTGATTTGCAAGAAGAGGTCTATATGGAGCAGCCACCAGGTTATGTGCATGCTGTTCATCCTGAGTTTGTTTGCAGATTGAAGAAAGCCTTGTATGGCTTGAAGCAAGCACCTAGAGCATGGTCTGACAAGATAGGACAGTATCTTGTCACTATTGGCTTTCAGATCTCCAAGGCAGATTTCTCACTTTATGTGAGAAAAACAGAGAAAGGTATTATGCTACTTGTCATTTATGTTGATGATTTGATTATGACAGGTGACAGTGATGAAGATATCCTTCATGTGAAAATGCTATTGAAGCAGAAGTTTGAGATGAAGGATTTGGGAGAGCTGCGTTATTTCTTGGGCATTGAGGTGATTAGATCACCAAGTGGGATACAGCTCTTGCAGAGGCAGTATGGATTGGACATGCTGTCCAAATATGGGATGACAGGTTGTAAGCCTATTTCAGTTCCTTTGGAGCAGAATGTGAAGCTGAGCGCAGATGCAGGTGAGCTTCTGGAAGACCCTACTATGTACAGACGCATAGTAGGAAGCTTGATTTATATGACTATTACCAGGCCAGATTTGAGCTATGCTGTTGGATTGGTAAGTCAGTTTATGCAGGCTCCAAGGAAATCGCATTTGGATGCGGCTAGACGCATACTCAGGTATGTGAAGTCCACATTGCAGTATGGACTATTTTATGAGACTGGGGTTCAGATACAGTTGCATGGATACACTGATGCTGATTGGGCTGGTAGTATTTCTGATAGACGATCTACCAGTGGATATGTGTTCTCTTTTGGGAGTGCTGCAGTCACTTGGAGCAGCAAGAAACAGCCTACAGTTGCCTTGTCGAGCACAGAGGCTGAGTACAGGGGTGCAGCAATGGCTGCATGTGAGGTAGCTTGGTTGCATAAGCTACTTTATGATATGCATCAGTCTACAGATGGACCAGTTGTCATTTATTGTGACAACATGAGTAGTATACACTTGGCAAATAACCCAGTCTATCATGCTAGAACAAAGCACATTGAGGTGCATTATCACTATGTGCGGGAGAGGGTTTTACTAGGTCTTATTGATCTAGTTTATGTCAGCACAGAGGATCAGGTAGCTGACATATTCACGAAGGCATTGGGCGCAGAGAAGCTGCGCAAGTTCAGAGACCTGCTTGGTGTGCAGGAATTGGGATTGAGCTCGAGGGGGAGTGTTGAGATATCGAGCTCCACTCGTGATACGCCAGGGTGACCGTTGTGCATTTATGTCACCGACTTGTCAGTTGTAGATGCGGTTGGTACACCGCCCATGAATAATAGCTACATGATAGCTATCCTTATCTACTCTAGTTCGTGGCTCAGTTAGTATGCCACCTTAGTTAGTTGAGTTTGGTTTGAGACCCATATAGAGGGTTATTCTATTTTCTTTGTACTAGAGTTCTTTTGGCTTACACAACTAAGAAGAGGAAAACTGTTTTCAGCCTCCACCCTTGTGTGTATTCCCCCATTGTGCAAGCAAGAAAGCTTCAAGCGAGACTCCTTCCTTCTCTCCCACAATCTTGACAAACCTGTCACTGCTCGATGACTCATAGCCTGCTGTGAGTGGTCCTATCACATCCTCAAAAACCTTTTCTTTTCCTTTTCCCTTATCATTTCTCCCCATCACTGACATGTCTGTGTCAGTGGACACAGAATTATGATTCCGTAAGCGTCTTGACCAAGGACTCACTGCGGAAGATACGTCTGCTGTCTGATCACTCATTGAAGTACTCTCTGCAGGAGTATTTTCAGCATGATTCATACTAGGTGCTCAATCAGTAGAGGCACCACAACTGGATTCCCATACCATGATGCTAACTCATCAAAGACTACATCTTTGCTGATGAGTATCTCATGGGTAGAAGGTACATAACACTTATATGCTTTCCGTTCCTGTGCATATCCCAAAAATACACTCTTCACTGCCTTAGGATCCAATTTCTTCCTCTTCTCATCCGGTATATGCACATACGCAATACATCCAAAGACTTTCAAGTGCCTGATATCAGGTCTATGACCATACAGTTTCTCATAAGGGGTGACTGCATGTATTCCTGCTGTAGGAGTGCGATTCAACACATAAACTGTAGTCATTACTGCTTCACTCCAATAGGCATTAGGCAAACACTTCTCATTTAGCATAGCTCTTGCTGACTCCATTAAGACTCTGTTCTTCCGTTCTGCAACACCGTTGTGCTATGGTGTATAGCTACATGTGAGCTGCCTTCTGATCCCATACTTGGCAAGATACCTGTCAAATTCTTTGGATACATATTCACCTCCTCCATCTGATCTCAAGCATGATATGCAGTATCCAAGTTCATTTTCAGCATGTTTTTTAAAGTCTCTAAAGACTTCAAACACCTCATCTTTATGCTTCAAAATGTACAGCCAAGTGTACCTGACTGAAATCATCAATAAATGAGACATAGTACCATGCACCTCCAAAAGATGCATTATGTGACCATCCCTAGACATCAGAGTGCACCAACTGCAAAGGCCTAGTGCTGTTTTGTACATGTCTCATGAAAGGAAATAGTGCCTGCTTCCCAAACTGACATGCAGGACACACATGCCCAAAGTCATCATACTTGAATTTTGGTAATCCAAGTACGACTGCCTTCTGCTGCATGGATTTTAGCTTCTGTACATTTACATGTCCAATTCTCTTGTGCCAAATCTCTACATCTCTAATGGCACTCTCATCATGAGCAAACATAGCTGCTTTAAGTTCAGGAATGGTCGCTTCCAAAGTAAACATCCTGCCATCCCTTCTGCCCTTGGCAATTAGCTTGCAGCCATTTCCATACTCCTCAATGAAACATCCATCCTTGTTAAATCTCACTTGCAAATTCAGTTCTGCCATTTGATCCATAGACAACAAATTCTTCGTTATGGTCGGTACATGTAAGACATCATGCAAACCTTTCTTCTTGCCATCAGGCATCATCAATGGAACAATCCCTTTATGCTTTATGTCATGTTGGGTGTCATCTCCAGTACATAGAGGACCATGTGTACCTACAACCATCTCATCAAACCACTCTCCATGCAGAGTCATGTGGTTTGATGCACCAGAGTCAATGTACCACCTATCATCTATGTTCTGCCTTAACGCAGTCTTGGACACATGATGCATGGCAAAGAGTCTATCAACCTGATCATCCTGACCACCACTAGAGGATGCATAATGCCCATGTTGTTTCCCTTTTGCCTTCATGTCATTCTGCTTTTTGTAACATTCCTTCGCTATGTGCCCATACCTGCCACAATAATGGCAATCTTTGTCCCTGTTGGACTGATCAGAAGACTGCCAAGATCCAGATCCACCTCCTCTTCCTCGAGGTGATCTCCCCCTGCCTCTAAAACCACCAGATCCTCGCTGGCCCTATGTATTGGCACCATGCCAATTTCCTTGCTACTGCTATTGTCCATAGGCATTACGAGTGTCACCACGACCTCAATATGAATCACGGCCTCTGTCTCCTCTACCATGTTGGCTAGAGTATAACACAGTGTCTCTACTCTGAGAGGCATTGGAACCTATATTTAGGCCAAGTTTGACCTCCTCATGCAGCAACAATGCAACCAGTTCTTCCCAGTCAGGGGGATCTGCTCTAACTAAGATGGAAGTGTCAAATGCTTTGCATTCTTTCCCTAAACCATTCAATGCAACAGCAATCATATCATCTTCTGATACCCTTGAACCAATGGTTGCTAACTGATCAGCTATGGTCTTGATCTCCGTGGTATACACCTGGATGCTCCTGCCATTTCTAGACATATTATTGAACTGCTGTTTCAATTGGATCTTCCGTGCTTGTGTCATGGTTCCATAATTTCTCATCAGTATATCCCAAGCATCCTTCGGAGACTCACAGCCAGTGATTTGAATAGCCATAGCATTGGATATACATAGTGAAAACCAATGCAATACCTTACATGCTCTTTCAGTCCATAACCTATGAGCTCTCTTCTGTTCATTTGTTGCATTTTCTTCAGGCAATTCAGGAGCTGCTTCATCTCCTGTGCATAAGTCCCAATATCCTCTGCCAACCAGAAAAATTTTCATTCTGAATTTCCATAATGCAAAGTTTTTGTTGTCTAGCTTTTCTCCAACTATTTGCATGATATTATCAGTCCCATGTGCATTAGCCACGATGCAACAGACTATATGTCAAATGCCTGACTCCCTACAAGTCTATAAGTCAACTTGACTGACTTAATCCCTTGGCTGTTTATGATAGTTTGTTGGTTATTCTCTGCTTAGATATGCAATATTTCAATCTGAAAAACACTGGTACATACTCCCCCTGACACTTGGCAATCACTAAGATATTTCAACCATGTGTGTATGGACTGCAATCAATGCAAAGCTAGCATGTATTCAAGCAAACTATTTATGATCAGACATGCAGTCTATAGGCATAAAACTTGAGTGACCAGTAGCTTCTTTGCAGTCCAAAAATGAGTGTATATGATCCAAAAATACACCTACAGTAGTCCAGATGTTGACCTCTGCATTACGAGGTTCCAAACAAGTCAATCTGACACTTTATGCATGTACTGCAAGTACCAAAACATAGTAATCTGGCTACAAATTTCAATCAGCCAAAGACATTCAATCATAGTGTATTTCAGTCCAAGAACTGCAAATACATTCCATCCATTCACTACTTGATGACAAACTTAATACATGAGCATTCGGTTAACCAAAGACAACCCGTCTTCAAGGAGTCAAACCCGTCCTAGAAGAGGCAAGTCGAGAGTTGCATCAACTGTTTGTAACCAGCCCACAGTCAATGAGCACAAATGACAGTTTCTATTCAACTTCAAATTAGTCCAGATTTGAGCATTCAATGCTCTCGGTACTTCACAAGTACTTTTCATTTATGAAGACCCACCTAGCATTTACTATGACCAAGTAAGCATCTATAGGCTCTCAACTTCGAAATGTAAACTGTCATAAGAGTAAAAACTATTTTCAGCTAGTTAACTCTCTACAAATCTGAGAGTTTAACTCTTCAAAGGCATTTCATTCCAGCCATGATGAATATGAGGCATCCCATGAAGTTTTTGTATGCCAACTCTACTATTTAATGACCAGAACTGTCTGCTAGTATATTACAGATCTGTCTCAACCTTACATACAGTCCATGTCTATATGCAGGCTGAACATAGAGCTGTTAATGCTGCCCATAGCACTGACTTATTGCATAGTCTCAATAGCCTTCCACTAACATGGCCTTTGTGTATTGTCTTAAGGAGGTATGGTGCTACCAATTTTTCCATACATTAGGCGCATTTTCCTGAGAGTCATGTGGCCTGCACACTGAATGTACTCACGTTTTTACTGTTGCTTCTGGTATGGGAGATGCCAAGCACTAATCAGTGCTCACTATTCTTCAACCACCAAGTAAAATGCCACCATTGATGTCAAGCATATAGGTGAATGCTTCATCACGTTGACCATCAAAACAGGCACAGATTTTCAGACAGTTCATGATGTTTTCCAGGCGCTGATTTTTAGATATATTTTCCACTATTTGTTGCTTCCAATGCTGATCATAATCTACTGCATATGTAATATTCCCCACCCGTGAATATTGACTTCCCGCACACTGCGTAAACATTGTGCAAAGGTTATTTTTCATGTTGAAATTGCCGGCAGTGTAACCTGTGACCTGCACACAAGAAATCGGGACCTCTGCATTGGCAAGGTAAACCCGAGGATTCAAACCCACAAATAGCATGTAAACGCCCTCTTGGGAGGGGCAAAGTGAATATTATCAAGGAATTCTTTTTTTATTTTATCCCTTTTTCCCCAGCCGATGCATGACTGGAGAAAAGGGAGTGTGGGGGGATGGGACTTGAGGGAGTCGTGGACTGCATGGAGAAGGGGGAAACCCATGCAAGGGGGCCACGTGGTGGAGCTCTTCTCCCCCCCCCCCTTGCCTATATATACTCCCTCTAACGTGGGGAGGAAAGGGGGGGGAGGAAAGGCGGATACTGCTGCCCACGTCGTTGTTGGGGAAGGGAGGGAGATGAGGCTACTGCCATCGCCATAGGCCTGAGGCTGCGTGGAAAGAGGAGGGGAGAGTCGCTGTCCTGCTGGGGAGCCGCCGTGAGGACGCCAAATCTGATGCCGCTGCTGACAAGAACCGCCGCCACCACGACCAGCCGTCAAACTGCCGCCATCACGTCACAACTCCTCCCTGTCCCGACGCTAATCTTTCCCTCCTCCTCAACCTTTACCTTTAATCCACGTGGGCTCGTAGAGAGCAACAGCTTCCCAGAAGCTTTTGGAAGCTTCTAAAGTACAAGGCTTAAGGCCTTGTGCACACGGGTTCCACCGCGGGGGGGGGGGGGGGGGGGGGTTAAAAGCCCTCCCTTAAAGCCCTTTCCCACAGCTTCTAAGGGATAAGGCTTTGGCCTTGTTCCTGCGGCCTTCTCAGGAATTTCCTGCATACAAGGGAGAAGGCACATCTCAAGGCTGTTCGGAGAAAGCGTAGAAGCGAGGGTGATCCGCAAAGTTTGTGACCACGCCTACAATGGCTCCCAAGAAGACGCAAGGCGCGCCTGCGGGAGGTTCTTCCCCGAACTTACACGTGGATATCACCGCGGATCCACAAATCCAGGTTCCGTGAATATATTTCCACATGAAGAGATGTTTTAAATACGCTTAATTCCATAGGGAAATTCATTCTATGTTATCATTAATTCATGGGTAGTGATAAAAGTACATTCGATAAATTATAGATAAAGGATCTGTGCATATCATGCATCTACAAAGTTATGAATGAAAAGTACTTACTCTCCCTATGAACTTAGTTGCAATTGCCTTTTCAAAGTGAAAGCCACATATGGCCTAGGGTTAAAGGGGAAATTGTTAAGTGCATTGGTCATGTAGGAAAGGAGTATTTTGCATTCCTTCGTTATGATTCGCGTGAGGGATTTGTTAACTTCTGTTGCACGGCATGATAAAGAACCCCGATCTTATAAGTTGCATGGAAAAAGATGCTTGGAAATGGATTAAATCAACACTTGCCTTAGTGTTGCATGAGCTTCATTCACGATATTGTTGTACCTAAGGGTCGCATTTACACATTCGCAAATTTCATTTCATCAAGTTGCTTTTAGGAATGATTGCATGGCTTATAAAAGCATGAAATTCAAATACTTAGACAAAAGGTTGTAAGTGTTATTCCTTGATTTAAATCCTAGTAAGCCCTATGTAGGTTATTCTTCAAATTATCCTGCCTTTTGACTTTAACAAAAAAGGGGATAGGGTTATTGCGGATCTTATGGTGCGTGGAAGTAATGAATTGTAACATTTTGCGACTATTTTCCTACTTTAGATCAAGTATATCATCTCTAGGAAAGAATTGTCCTTGTCATAAGACAAGTAGGTCAACTTACCCAAGTCATTTGTGGTATCACGACGGCTAGGGTTTCGATAAAAACCTCAAGTACTAGCTAGGGCTTGGCACGTAGAGATGTAGCCAAGTATCGTACTTGGACGTCAGGTCGAAGTCCTCAAACCCAAAGGTCCTACCCACCTTCCCGGAAAGTTGAGCCAATGGGACGCACACGAAAATAATGATCTAGGGTTTCTACCCTAAGGATCATTCGACCTAATGCCAGAACTCGGATTGAGTTGGAATCCCTAGGACCGAACGTTGTCGGCCTAGTGCGATTAGGATTGCGTTGTGTAAGAAGACACCCTAAACCCTACTTCGAGTCTAATCATAATTCTTTGACCAGAAAACACCATTCAATGGGTGAAATGATCTCTTGGAATGGAGGCGACACTTGTGCAACAAGTTGCAACGTCGCATAGCCTTGTGGATTGATCACAAGAAAGTTTTGCCATTCCTTGGAATGAAGTTGGCAAGTTCTTGCGCTAGTTTAACTTGCAAGGGGATGAGTAGTCATCCTGTTACATCACCCTCATTGGGGAAAATTGCCAAGTTAAGGAAAGTTAGGTATCTGCTTGGTCGCAAATGATTAATCAATAAATTAAAGCAACATGGCTGCTAGGATTTACTATTAATAAAACCTAGCGTATTGGTTAAGTTGGGTTAAGAGGGTATGGCCCTAACCCAAGGACAATAGGAATCTTGCCAAGTTGAAATTGATTCCGGATCAAATGCTGGATGCATTCAAAGAGAAGGATTCACTCCTTAACAGTTTGCCAAATAAACGACCACTGGAATTGATTGTGCTTGTAACAGTTTAGAAAGCACTGTTTGCATTGTTTGCTCAAGGAACTAAAGAATGAAAAGATATATAAATGCTTCAGGTTGAAGGCCTGAAGGGAGAGGCAGCTTCAGTTACCCCCGACTGCCTGCCTGACCCTAACCAAGGGGGTTGTTGACCGCGCCGGGAACGTGGACCGAACCCGCCGTGAGAGGTCTTTCCGTTGAGCGCTACTTGGAGCAGGAGGACGCTTGGGTGCCAGGGGGGGCTCTGGCCGTAAATCCCTCGCCTTCCGGGTCCTGCACAAGAGGCTAACGTGACTCGGGATTGGATCTCGAGGCCCACATACTAGTCTACGGGCAGAAGCTTGGAATAGTGATCCCTAGCGGATTACTGGATAGCCTTCGAGCAGATTATGGACAAGCCTACGGGCGGAACTCCTTGTATTTCAAAGATAAAATGATGATATGATAATAAAGAAGTTGTTTGATATTGTTTTTCTATGTCACGTGATAAGATTACGTGAAGGAACCAGTGCTTAATAGGGTTAATCAAAGAAGCTGTATGTTATATGTCAAATTAATGTGTTAGGTAATTACATAACTAAAACAAACCGAGGAAAGTGCGGAGGATGGACCATGGGTCTGTCCTATGGATGGATGGTCCTGGTTAGCCGGGAACTTTTCTCGAAGAACAGCGGGATGAGTATCATCATCAAAACAAATAACGAGAACGATGACCTAGAGTTACATCTTACCCGATTTACGCTGTTTTAGGGGAACGGAATGGGACTATGCCTTATGGCAGAGAGGTTGAGCCTTGCATCCCTCTCGTTTCCCATTCTCCTTGAACTAAGTGCAGCACGAATCCGCTTCAGACCTGGCGTTTCTACGTAAAGTAGTTCGATCGGGTCTGACGCTAGTTGTTAGCTAATGACCAAACAGGAAAACCTTAATTCCGGTCGATCCTAAGTGGGAAACGGCCAGGACACTTCCGCTACGTGGCAGACGCGGAAAGACCTAGATTGCAAAACCCGTAACATTCTATGGGAGTGCCGGGCAGAGTTTTCTAGACAGCCTTTCCGATGGACTGCCAAGACGTGTCCTAGAGGATTCTAGTGGACACGTTACAGTTGGTATCAGAGCCAACCAACAATGGAATTGTTTTTATGAGATCTCAATAAAATGAAGTAAAGAAATTGTTGCTCATTTCAATACTGTCTTGCAGAACTATGAAGCGTGGAACAAGTTTTTGGTGTTCCGGATCATGTTTATGACTGCAATACATTCTCCGCATTATAGGCAGAGAGTTGAAATGATGAACATCCTGGAGCAGATTTATAATCCATCACCTTTATACATAGAACGAAGATGGACTGGGTCTTCAGGAATCTACTACATAGCTGCCCACCGGTTCGCTTATCTACAAACCAACCTAAAGAGGATCAAGTGGTTGGAAGACTTGAAAGTCGTGAAGCTGTTCATTTTTGTGGAAGCTCACGTAAATTTGACTTTGCATATTCAAGGTCGGAGGGTTGAATTGAACTCATATGTATATGAGGAAGTAACCCGTGTAATCCCAGCCGACAGGATTAAGGTGTTGGGCCGCCATGGGAAGTATGGATTCCAGCGGAAAGGATATCCTGAACTTCCAATGAATTATCGATTCCTAAAGATCCATGACCCAAAACCCTACTATTATATAGTTCCTGTAGACAAATGCAATACAACGTTATTCTCCCCAAACTGAATGTAATGATTGGATTATCATCACACGAGATGTTGTATACGGTTACGCCCATGTAAATATAAATAAGGACTTCTTTTATCAATATCCGATTGTGCATCAGGGTTGTTACAAAAAGTTAAGCAGCTTCATGATTTACGAGATAGCCAAACTAAAGATAAGCTAGTGTCATTTATCATACAATAACGTTAAGAAAACTTTTACTCAGGCACAACCCCAGGTACAGGTTCCAAATTCGCCCCCTACATCAAGTACTACTGTGATCCAGGAGAAGAAGTTCCTCCTCAAACAGATAAAGCCACCCGAGTTTGACGGGAGAGGCAGATTCGTCCAGTCTGATGCTGAGATTTGGATTGAATCTATGGAGGATTACTTCGAAGCAGTTGGTACTGCACCTACCAATCAGGCCATGCTCGCCAAATTAAAACTCACCGATGAAGCTAGACTATGGTGGAAACAATGGTGCAGGGATCAAGGGACTTCAGAGGGGTCCGTTACCTGGGAGAAGTTAAAGCAAGCCGTGCAGGGGAGATATTTTCCACCTGCATATCGTACACAGAAAATGAATGAGTTCTATGAGCTAAAACAGTTAGGACTCACCCTTGACGCATACTACTCTAAATTTGTCTCACTCTTAAAGTATGCGCCACAAATGGACACGACGCAGCAGGTGTCCAAATTTTGCGCAGGCTTAAATCCACCTGTAAATACTCATCTCGAATCTATGCGACCATCAGATCTTCAGGATGCACTCATTCGAGCGGCACCTATAATTCAGGAAGTGCAAGCTAGACCAAGGGGTATTAAGAATTGGTCTTATAGCGACCCAAACAGAGGAGCATTCAGACCCCAAGTGAAGAGAGTTCAAGGTCTCAATTAGGGACAAAGGAAGAAAGCAAGGACAAATAACGTCAACAACTTTGTTCCTACTCACAGTAATGGCCGAAACCTCCGATGTTTCCACTGCAACGAACTCGGTCACTTCAAAAGGCAATGTCCCAAGCTCAGCGAGGGACACCGTCAAGGTGCAGGCCGCGGTCAAGGAGCCGCCACCCGTGGAAGAGGAAGAACTGCCTGCATTACCAATAGGCAAAGATGTGAAGCAGAAGAAGAGGAAGATCTGACTATGGAAGCAAAATTCGAAAGAGCGACAGTCCATGCCGCTTTACACAAGAAGGGGCCGAATCGCCAGTTCTCGGTGATTCAAACACCGTCGGACTATCAAGGTAAAGGCTTCAAAATCTTGATTGATTGTGGTAGTACGCATTCCTTTATCTCACCAGCGTGTGCTAAAAGATTAGGAATAGCCACAGTAGAAGCACCTACCCTACTTGTGGAATTGGCAAACGGTCGTGAGGTAACTTGTATCAGGCAAACTGCTAAGGAAGAGTTCTTTCTAGGAGGAAAGAAAACCTCAGTCAAATTCAGAGTCATGAATTTAGGTATCCATGAGTGTCTACTCGGGATGGATTGGCTTAAGCCTAATGACGCTCACATCCACTATGGAAAGGGTCAAGTTTCCTTTCGGAACTCTGAAAGAGAGTTTGTTACAACTCAAGGTGAGGCGGGAGTGCCAAGAATCTAGTTAGCCAAAGTATCGCGGATCATAAAAGGGGCTAGAAATGGATTACCTGTTTACCTGATCAAACTCAACAAATTAGATCAAAGGCAAGAGTCTCATGAGGGACCCTCTTGGCTAAAGGAATACGCTGACGTATTCCCTGAGGAATTAACTGAACTTCCACCTCCAAGAGAAGTTGATCATGAAATAAGGCTAATACCTGGAGCTGCGCCAATTGCAAAGAGACCTTATAGAATGTCCATTCCGGAAGCTATTGAGTTGAAGGAACAACTCAAGCAACTGTTAGATCAGGGTTACATCCGGCCTAGCAACTCACCATGGGGAGCTCCAGTACTATTCCAGAAAAAGAAAGATGGGACACTTCGACTATGTATTGATTACCATGGGTTGAATCAATCAACAGTCAAGAATAAGTATCCTATTCCTAGAATAGATGAGCTTCTTGATCGCCTTCAAGGTGCAAAGATCTTCTCCAAAATTGATCTCAGGTCAGGTTACTATCAAATCAGGATCAAGGATGAAGATATTCCAAAAACGGCCTTCAATACAAGATATGGGCACTTTGAATTCTTGGTTATGTCATTCAGGCTTACAAATGCACCTGCCACCTTCAATAGATTAATGCATGTAATATTTCCGCACACTGCGTACCGTAAATATTAACTTCCCACACGCCGTGCAAACCCTGTGCAAAGGGTATCTCTTGCATTGAAATTATTGGCAGTGTAATGTGTGACCCGCACGCGTGAAATGGGGTCCTCCGCATTGGTAAATCAAAACCGGGAGTTCAAAAACCGCAAGTCTCACAAAAACACCCTCTTGGGAGGGACAATTTAAATATTTAAGGCAAATTTTTTTTCCTTTAATCCCTTTTCCCCAGCCGATGCATGGCTGGAGAAGAGGGAGTGTGGGGAGGGATGGCCATGGTTGAGTCGTGGCCTGCATGGGGGGGGGAAACCCATGCCTTGGCCACGTACGTGGAGGCCCCCTTCCCCACCCCCCAAGGCCTATAAAAACACCCCCTAGCTAGAGGGGGGGGGGGGGTAGAGAGAGAGAGGGCCGTGCTGGTCGCCGTGCGGTAGAAGGTCGCGGAGCTGGAGGGAGGCCGCCGCGCTGCCGCCACAGTCTGCCAGCCGCCATAGTCGCCGCCACAGCCGCCAGACAGCCACAATCCGCCGCCGCCTGGGTCACGACCCCTTTTCCCCCCTCCTCGTCATCGCTGCTGCCTAGAAGCTTCTTAAGAAGCTTCTAAGGGGGGGCTTCCTTAACCCCCCTTCCCACGACATCTCCCCAAAGGTCCATTCATACCCCCTCCCCGGGACTTTGAAGAGGGGAAGGTGAAGGCCGTAAAGACTCCCACAAGACCCTTCGAAAAAGGCTTTCGCAAAAAGGACTTTAAAGCTGCAAGCCATCCAAGAATCAACTCCGTGCCAACACGGGGTTTTCCCTAAAGATCTCCTAAAGCCCTTTTCGGCAAGCGCCATTCCGCAAAGGAATCTTCCGCATACGAGGAAAAGGCCAAAGGTCGGGAGTTGGCATTCCGAGGCAAGTAAATCCGTAGACCACAAAGGCAAAATCAGAAGCCGACTCTACACCTACGATGGCCCCAAAAAGGACACAAGATGCGACTGCGGGAGGTTCATCTCCGAGTATACAAGTGGATATCTCCCCGACCCCTCAAGTCCAGGTTCTTTCGAGTTATTTTCGCATAAAGAAATGATTAGGCACGCTTAGTTCATAAGGGAGATTGCATCTTTACGCTTAATTTTAATGCATGTGGAAATTGGAAAAAAAATACATTTGGTAAAGTATCTCTTGAACATTAGGCAAGATTGAAATATGTCATGAATTTGAATGAGTTATCCACCTTAGAAGACTAGTTGCATGTAGCTTCTTTGGTACATTATCAAAGTAATGAGTCTAAACTTAGGGCAAAGAAATGGAATTTATAAGTGCATTCTCTTTCGTCCTAGACATGGTAGGAATAAGCGTGTGCCGCATGTTAGGCAACATCCTCCTCGTAATGATTTCATGAGGCAAGGTTAACACCATAAGATATTATCCGAAAAGAAATAATAGAGTACGGAAATGATCTTATGGACTTGCAAATAGCATGTAAAATGGAATGAATTAACACTAGCTTTAGTTTGGTATAAACTTCGTCAACTACATTGTAGCTAGGAGAATGTTGCGTATTGCATAGTCATCATGCGGAAACGTCATTCATCAGAAGTCGCATTTAGGAAAGGTTGCATGGTTCGTCAAAGCATAAGATTCGAAAGTATAGACTACAAGGTTGTAGGCATGATTAATAGGTCTTAGGAAAAGTTAGTATCCAGATTATCATGCATTTTTGCTACACCAAGGAAAGATAAAATTATCATAAACCATGTGATGCGTAAAAGCAATAAATCGCATGTTTATGCGTATTGGTGTAGTTGTAACTATTGTTCTCCATTAGATGTAGTTTATTACCTTTAGAAGGTTCATCCTTGTTGCAATACAAGTATATTGAGTTGTCTAAGTAACCTAAAACACAAAGAATTCATATGGGCATGGCTCAGTCGATATGATAGGTATCCCAAGTATTAACTAGGGTTTAGTGCAATAAGAATTCGACCTAGTTTTACACTTGTTGCCAAGTCTAAACCCGCAAACCCAAAGATCTTACATACGTTCACGAAATATCGAATCAATTGGATGTTCATGCATAAAATGATCTAAGGTTTTATCCTAAGGATCATTCGTTCAAATGGTGAGACTCCGACAGAGTTGCAAATTTCTAGGACCATGGGCCAACATAATTAGGAATGGGTTGGAGGATACCCTAAACCCTGCTACTCGGCTAGAGGTAATTCCATGGCCGGAGGACGCCATTCAATGGGTGGAATGATCCCATGGAATGATGCAACGCATGTGCAAAAAGATTGCAACATCGTATAGACTTGAGATTTGTCCACAAGAGAAAATTGTCATCTCTCGAAATGAGGTTGGCAAGTTATTGAAAGAATTTAACTTACAAGAGGATGAGTAATCATCCTGTTACTCACTTTTCTTGGGGAATAATTGCCAAGGAAAAGGAAAGTTAGGTATTTGCCTTGAAGCAAATGACCAGACAATAAACTAAAGCGACATGGTCGCTGGAATCTACCACAACAAGACCTAAAGTATTTGTAGGGTATGACCCTAACCCAAGAATGATAGGAATCTTGCCAAGTTGCAATTGATTCCGGATCGAATGCGGGTTGCATTCGGAGAAAAGGAGTCACTCCTTAACAGTTTGCCAGCTAAACGACCATTGGAAATTGATTGTGCTTGTAACAGTTTGGAAAGCACTGTTTGCATTGTTTGCTCAATGAACTAAAGGACGAAAATATATCTAAATACTTCAGGTTGAAGCCTGAAGGGAGAGGCAGCTGCAGTTACCCACGACTGCCTGCCTGACCCTAACCAAGGGGGTTGTTAGCCGCGCCGGGAACGTGGACCGAACCCGCCGCGAGAGGTCTCTCCGTTGAGTTCTACTTGGAGCAGGAGGACGCTTGGGTGCCAGAGGGGGCTCTGGCCGTAAATCCCTCGCCTTCCGGGCCCTGCACAAGAGGCTAACGTGACTCGGGATTGGATCTCGAGGCCCGCATACTAGTCTACGGGCGGAAACTTGGATTAGTGATCCCTGGTGGATTACTGGATAGCCTTCGGGCGGATTATGAATACGCCTACAGGCGGGAACTCCTTGTATTTCAAAGATAAAAGGATAAAATGATAATAAAAAAGTTGTTTGGCATTGTTTTCTTTATGTCCTGTGATAAGATTACGTGAAGGAACCAGTGCATAAGAGGGTTAATTCAAAGAAGTTGTTTGTATATGTCAAACTAATGTGGTAGGTAATTACATAACTAAAACAAACCGAGGAAAGTGCGGAGGATGGACCATGGGTCCATCCTACGGATGGGTGGTCCCGGTTAGCCGGGAACTTTTCTCAAAGTCTTCGACGAACAGAAGGATGATCAACATCACCGAAACAAGTAATGAGAACGATGACTTGGAATTACCGATTACCCGATTCACGCTGTTTTAGGGGAACGGAATGGGACTATGCCTTTTGGCAGAGAGGTCGAGCCTTGCATCCCTCTCGTTTCCCATTCTCCTTGAACCAAGTGCAGCATGAATCTGATTTAGACCAGGCATTTCTGCGTAAAGTAGTTCGATCAGGTCCGACGCTAGTCGCTGTTAGTAAATGACCAAACAATTCCGGTCGATCCTAAGTGGGAACGGCCAGGACACTTCCGTTACGTGGCAGACGCGGAAAGTCCTAGATTGCAAAACCCGCAACATTCCATGGGAGTGCCGGGTGGAGTTTTCTAGACAACCTTTCCGATGGGCTGCTAAGACGTGTTCTAGAGGATTCTAGTGGACACGTTACAATGCAGGATATTTTTAGACCATATCTTGATGATTTCGTGCTTGTCTTCTTCGATGACACTTTAGTTTATTCTAAACAGGAAGAAGATCATGAACCTCAACTTCGGATTGTCCTTGAGACAATGAGGTCTCATAAGCTGTATGCAAAAATGAAGAAGTGTGCATTCTTCAAACGTCAGATTGAATATCTAGGATTCATAGTATCATCAGAAGGAATATCAGTAGACCCAGCCAAAGTCAGAGATGTGCTTGAATGGCCAATACCAGCATCCGTCAAAGAAATACGTAGTTTTCTTGGCTTGACGGGATGGTATAGGGTCTTTATCAAAAACTATGCTTTGATTGCAGCACCTCTTACCGACTTACTAAAGAAGCAGACTTCTATTACATGGTCAACTCCCGAACAAAATAGCTTCGACCAATTGAAGCAATGTTTGGTATCAGCACCTATTCTAAAACTTCCTGACCTCAATAAGGAGTTCGAGGTAGTAACTGATGCCAGCATTCTTGCCTTGGGGTGTGTACTTATGCAGGAAGGTCATCCAGTAGCATATTCTTCAAGGAAATTAAAGAGTCATGAAAAGAATTATGCCACGCATGATCTGGAGTTATTAGCTCTCATCCATGCTCTAAAGCTTTGGAGACACTACCTGTTGGGTAACAAATTTACTCTAGAAACCGATCATAAGAGTCTCAAATGGATTTTTACCCAGAACGAGCTCAACATGAGGCAACGTCGATGGATTGAAGTATTGGAGGAGTATGATTTTGAAATCAAGTATCGACCAGGGAAAGAGAATGTAGTTGCCGATGCACTCAGTTGCAAAGCATTCCTAAATTCCCTAATCTTGCAGAATCCATCAACGGCCAGATCTCTGGCTACAAAGGTATCTATGCCAAGAAACCCTATACTGGAACTAGCTAGAGAGGAAGCAAGCCATGATTTGGCCTACCAAACAATGATAAAAGAAATATCTACCAAGGAGCAGAATCTGAAGTCACAGGCTAAGTATCGGGAATTTTCCATTGATAATGGACTTGTCTACTACAGAACAAGGCTATGTATACCAACAAGCCAGTCACTTAAGTAGAAGATATTATGGGAAGCTCATGATTCCCCTTTCGTAGGACATCCTGGCTATGCAAAAACTCTTAATGCAGTTAGGAAGAGCTACCATTGGGAGAGGCTCAAAGGTGACGTTCTCAAATATGTCACTGAATGCTTGTCTTACCAACGTATCAAGGCTGAACATGTCATGATGCCAGGAAAATTGCAACCACTTGACATTCCCCAAATGAAATGGGAATTCGTCAGTATGGATTTTGTGGTGGGCTTACCCCAAGTCCAAGGAGGATATAATTCCATTATGGTTGTAGTTGACATGCTTACTAAGGTTGCACACCTGATTCCAGTAAAGACAAACTATAAAGCCTCTAACATTGCAAGAGTGTTTATCAAGGAGATATTCAAGCTACATGGGTTACCTAGAAGGATCATTAGCGATCGAGACTCTCTCTTCACTTCGCACTTCTGGAGAGCCATCTTTGAAGCTATTGGAACTCAACTCTGTTTTAGCACTGCCTACCATCCCCAAACAGATGGACAAACAGAGCGAGTAAATCAAATCATTGAGGATATGCTTAGGGCTTACTGCTGTCGAGAGCCAAAGAGGTGGATTCAGTACTTGCCGTTAGTAGAATTTGCTTACAATGCTTCCTACCAGCAAAGCATTCAAATGACCCCTTTCCAGGCATTGTATGGTCATGATTGTCGAAGTCCCCTAAACTTTTCTGATCCAACCCTAAGAGTTGAAGCTTCAAGACAAATGTTGGAAGACATGGATGACCAAATAAGGTCAATAAGACAAGACATACAAGCAGCCAAAGATAGACAAAAGGCTTATGCGGATTTGAAACGCCAGGAGAGGATCTTCGGAGAGGGAGACATGGTCTTCATTCGTGTACGCCCTAAAAGGAGTTCTTTATCTCTAGGAGAATGCAAGAAGCTAAGTCCAAGGTATTGTGGGCCGTATAAAATCCTCAAATGCCTGGGACCCAATGCTTATAAATTGCAACTTCCGGATAACCTAAAAGTTCACAATGTATTCCATATTAGTCTCTTAAAAAAATATGTACCCAACCCTAGTCATGTACTTGATGACCAACAAATTGTAATGCCTAGTCAAGGAGTCCTTGAACTAAGACCGGAAAAGATTTTAGATATTAGGGAGAGGCAGCTAAGATCTAGAACCTTCAAAGAATGCCTCGTCCAGTGGAAAGATTATCCCGAAGAGGATGCTACCTGGATGGATGAAAGCTCTCTCTATCTTCAATATCCCCAGTTTATCTCGAGATGAGGACATCTCGATTCTTCCAAGGGGGAGAGGATGTAATATTCCCCACCCGTGAATATTGACTTCCCGCACACTGCATAAACATCGTGCAAAGGTTATTTTTCATGTTGAAATTTCCAGCAGTGTAACCTGTGACCTGCACACAAGAAATCGGGACCTCTGCATTGGCAAGGTAAACCCGAGGATTCAAACCCACAAATAGCACGTAAACGCCCTCTTGGGAGGGGCAAAGTGAATATTATCAAGGCAATTTTTTTTTATTTTAACCCTTTTTCCCCAGCCGATGCATGACTGGAGAAAAGGGAGTGTGGGGGGATGGGACTTGAGGGAGTCGTGGACTGCATGGAGAAGGGGGAAACCCATGCAAGGGGGCCACGTGGTGGAGCTCTTCTCCCCCCCCCCTTGCCTATATATACTCCCTCTAAGGTGGGGAGGAAAGGGGGGGGAGGAAAGGCGGATGCTGCTGCCCACGCCGTTGTTGGGGAAGGGAGGGAGACGAGGCTGCTGCCATCGCCGTAGGCCTGAGGCTGCGTGGAAAGAGGAGGGGAGAGTCGCTGTCCTGCTGGGGAGCCGCCGTGAGGATGCCAAATCTGACGCCGCTGCTGACAAGAACCGCCGCCACCACGACCAGCCGTCAAACTGCCGCCATCACGTCACAACTCCTCCCTGTCCCGACGCTAATCTTTCCCTCCTCCTCAACCTTTACCTTTAATCCACGTGGGCTCGTAGAGAGCAACAGCTTCCCAGAAGCTTTTGGAAGCTTCTAAAGTACAAGGCTTAAGGCCTTGTGCACACGGGTTCCACCGCGGGGGGGGGGGGGGGGGGGTTAAAAGCCCTCCCTTAAAGCCCTTTCCCACAGCTTCTAAGGGATAAGGCTTTGGCCTTGTTCCTGCGGCCTTCTCAGGAATTTCCTGCATACAAGGGAGAAGGCACATCTCAAGGCTGTTCGGAGAAAGCGTAGAAGCGAGGGTGATCCGCAAAGTTTGTGACCACGCCTACAATGGCTCCCAAGAAGACGCAAGGCGCGCCTGCGGGAGGTTCTTCCCCGAACTTACACGTGGATATCACCGCGGATCCACAAATCCAGGTTCCGTGAATATATTTCCACATGAAGAGATGTTTTAAATACGCTTAATTCCATAGGGAAATTCATTCTACGTTATCATTAATTCATGGGTAGTGATAAAAGTACATTCGATAAATTATAGATAAAGGATCTGTGCATATCATGCATCTACAAAGTTATGAATGAAAAGTACTTACTCTCCCTATGAACTTAGTTGCAATTGCCTTTTCAAAGTGAAAGCCACATATGGCCTAGGGTTAAAGGGGAAATTGTTAAGTGCATTGGTCATGTAGGAAAGGAGTATTTTGCATTCCTTCGTTATGATTCGCGTGAGGGATTTGTTAACTTCTGTTGCATGGCATGATAAAGAACCCCGATCTTATAAGTTGCATGGAAAAAGATGCTTGGAAATGGATTAAATCAACACTTGCCTTAGTGTTGCATGAGCTTCATTCACGATATTGTTGTACCTAAGGGTCGCATTTACACATTCGCAAATTTCATTTCATCAAGTTGCTTTTAGGAATGATTGCATGGCTTATAAAAGCATGAAATTCAAATACTTAGACAAAAGGTTGTAAGTGTTATTCCTTGATTTAAATCCTAGTAAGCCCTATGTAGGTTATTCTTCAAATTATCCTGCCTTTTGACTTTAACAAAAAAGGGGATAGGGTTATTGCGGATCTTATGGTGCGTGGAAGTAATGAATTGTAACATTTTGCGACTATTTTCCTACTTTAGATCAAGTATATCATCTCTAGGAAAGAATTGTCCTTGTCATAAGACAAGTAGGTCAATTTACCCAAGTCATTTGTGGTATCACGACGGCTAGGGTTTCGATAAAAACCTCAAGTACTAGCTAGGACTTGGCACGTAGAGATGTAGCCAAGTATCGTACTTGGACGTCAGGTCGAAGTCCTCAAACCCAAAGGTCCTACCCACCTTCCCGGAAAGTTGAGCCAATGGGACGCACACGAAAATAATGATCTAGGGTTTCTACCCTAAGGATCATTCGACCTAATGCCAGAACTCGGATTGAGTTGGAATCCCTAGGACTGAACGTTGTCGGCCTAGTGCGATTAGGATTGCGTTGTGTAAGAAGACACCCTAAACCCTACTTCGAGTCTAATCATAATTCTTTGACCAGAAAACACCATTCAATGGGTGAAATGATCTCTTGGAATGGAGGCGACACTTGTGCAACAAGTTGCAACGTCGCATAGCCTTGTGGATTGATCACAAGAAAGTTTTGCCATTCCTTGGAATGAAGTTGGCAAGTTCTTGCGCTAGTTTAACTTGCAAGGGGATGAGTAGTCATCCTGTTACATCACCCTCATTGGGGAAAATTGCCAAGTTAAGGAAAGTTAGGTATCTGCTTGGTCGCAAATGATTAATCAATAAATTAAAGCAACATGGCTGCCAGGATTTACTATTAATAAAACCTAGCGTATTGGTTAAGTTGGGTTAAGAGGGTATGGCCCTAACCCAAGGACAATAGGAATCTTGCCAAGTTGAAATTGATTCCGGATCAAATGCTGGATGCATTCAAAGAGAAGGATTCACTCCTTAACAGTTTGCCAAATAAACGACCACTGGAATTGATTGTGCTTGTAACAGTTTAGAAAGCACTGTTTGCATTGTTTGCTCAAGGAACTAAAGAATGAAAAGATATATAAATGCTTCAGGTTGAAGGCCTGAAGGGAGAGGCAGCTTCAGTTACCCCCGACTGCCTGCCTGACCCTAACCAAGGGGGTTGTTGACCGCGCCGGGAACGTGGACCGAACCCGCCGCGAGAGGTCTTTCCGTTGAGCGCTACTTGGAGCAGGAGGATGCTTGGGTGCCAGGGGGGGCTCTGGCCGTAAATCCCTCGCCTTCCGGGTCCTGCACAAGAGGCTAACGTGACTCGGGATTGGATCTCGAGGCCCACATACTAGTCTACGGGCAGAAGCTTGGAATAGTGATCCCTAGCGGATTACTGGATAGCCTTCGAGCGGATTATGGACAAGCCTACGGGCGGAACTCCTTGTATTTCAAAGATAAAATGATGATATGATAATAAAGAAGTTGTTTGATATTGTTTTTCTATGTCACGTGATAAGATTACGTGAAGGAACCAGTGCTTAACAGGGTTAATCAAAGAAGCTGTATGTTATATGTCAAATTAATGTGTTAGGTAATTACATAACTAAAACAAACCGAGGAAAGTGCGGAGGATGGACCATAGGTCCGTCCTATGGATGGGTGGTCCCGGTTAGCCGGGAACTTTTCTCGAAGAACAGCGGGATGAGCATCATCATCAAAACAAATAACGAGAACGATGACCTAGAGTTACATCTTACCCGATTTACGCTGTTTTAGGGGAACGGAATGGGACTATGCCTTATGGCAGAGAGGTTGATCCTTGCATCCCTCTCATTTCCCATTCTCCTTGAACCAAGTGCAGCACGAATCCGCTTCAGACCTGGCGTTTCTGCGTAAAGTAGTTCGATCGGGTCTGACGCTAGTTGTTAGCTAATGACCAAACAGGAAAACCTTAATTCCGGTCGATCCTAAGTGGGAAATGGCCAGGACACTTCCGCTACGTGGCAGACGTGGAAAGACCTAGATTGCAAAACCCGTAACATTCTATGGGAGTGCCGGGCAGAGTTTTCTAGACAGCCTTTCCGATGGACTGCCAAGACGTGTCCTAGAGGATTCTAGTGGACACGTTACAGCATAGCATGATTCAAATCAAGCTCTTCAACCCTTCCTTCAAGCCTTGATGACCTCTTGTCAGTCGTATGCATACAGACATTGATACATACCTTCCCTTTGACTATGGCTTCATTTGCAGGTGTCCAGCTTCTTCTTCATTCCTTAATTCATCTTCTCTGCACTACAAGTGGTCATGCCCATTCTCCCACAGCCTCATGGATGATGCTCTGATACCATGTTGAAAGAGGGGAGAGAGAGACAGGGATGGAGCTAACCGAGAACCATCAGGTTCTTCTTCTTCTCTTCCATTATTCAACACTGGAGTAGTACACACACTACAAAGAGTAACCTAGTGTAAGTGTAACTAGACTGACTAACTCACTGACTAACTCTAGTCAGGTCACCGACTAGCTAAACTGACTTATTCAATGTAGTCACATGCAGACAGCTGCACACTAGCTGTCACAGATGTCGGTCATACATAAAGATAGACAGACGGGAGAGCTTGACTTCTAACACCAAAAACCTGCATTTCACCAAACTATTGATTGAACCTGTTTTGCTGGTTATCGCCAGCACATCCCATACCACGGCCTCTCGAAGAGGATCTACCACGTCTCCTTCCTGAACTCAAGTAAAATGCTTGGACCTGTTCACCATTTCTTTCAGACAAATCACCTTGCATATTGATCTCTTCAGTAATCATGAGAGAGATCAGTTCATCAAAATCTGGAAATGGCTTCCATACATATACTAAAGTAACAAATCATTTCCATCCCTTCTCATTGTTAAGGCCAGCCAGAGTGGATGAAACCAAATCATCATCATCCGGCATTGCATCAATCGCTATTAAAGCATCTGTAATGCTCCTCACCTTCAACACATACTCATTGATAGACATTTTCCCTTTCTTCAAGGCATTCAACTCTTACTTGAGTTGAATCTTTCGTGCCTTTGTATTTACTAAAAACATGCTCTCAAAAATTGTCCAAGTTGCATGTGAAGTTTCTGCATTCCTGATATGTCCCAACATAGTATTATCAATGACTGCAGATATCTAGTACATCACCTTTTTGTCTTTTGCATTTCACTCTTTCCATGCTTTTAACTCATCTGCAGTCGGAGAGATACCCAGCTCTAGCTCCTTTTCTTCACCTGAGGAAGATGTTCATCACACAATGAGGAAGTTCGTCACACAAAACTTCCATGAAGGGTAGTTGTTCTTGTTGAGCTTCTCAATAATGGGATTTCCACTGTTCTCTGCCATTATCACAAATAAGGATACAACACAGCAAACTAGTCTTCTGCAATCTTTCACAACATGTGCTTAGCAATACACCAAGCAACCTTTTTCACTGATTTCTCAATAGTACATGTAGTATGCAACATGTTTGCATATATATTTTATGTTTGCTTTCTGTAAGCACCTCAAAAATTACAGATTCGCAATCTGTAACCTGTGCACCCACTTTTGGTCAACACAGCTGAAATTACAGATTTGCAAACGGGGCCTAAAACGGCCTTAGACACCCAAAATAACTGTGGGACAGCCTTGAAGAGCTAATTTGTAGAATATGTAGTGATCTGCTTGCAATCTCACAACAATTTGAGATTTTTTCTTGACCCTGCTTCCAGTGCCTCCACATGCACTATCCAAGAGAGAGAGTGGAAGAATGGGAGAGCTTCTTAACCGTTGCTGCTTGCTTGCTCGAACTTTTCTTCTTCTCCTTCACTTCAGTGCTCGAAATCAGCCTCTCTCAGTGGCACGGCTTTGATACCATGTCAAGAATCGCGTGATGGGGGGATGTTCTTGAGCTGCTGCGCCAATGCATATTGTATACACAAGAGGAAGCTCACTCAAGAACACAAGAAGAGAGATGGAGGCCAAAACGTTTTCTTGCTGATTTTTCTTCTTCTTCCACCCACTATACAATGTACACAAAGTATAGATAAGATACAACATAAAAGAAAGTGACCTTTTAAGTCAAACAGTCCATAATAGACTACACTAATTGACTGGCACTATATCTTTGCCAGCTGTAGGTAGGTGTAACAAAATAAATATAATAGGTGATGAGTAAGTGGCCATGTGAGTATCATAGTGACCCCCAATGTGTTAAGTGTAGACATGCGGACTCATCTAGCGAGGCGGTCCATCATCAATGTTCACACGTGTTGAGCTTGCCATCTCAACAACCTTAACATCTGGTCTCTTCTTCCTTCATCTCTGACTCTTCTTTCCAACTAAGATTGCATCAAGGTTGCTAGGCCCTAGCAATGACATGCTAGCCTGCTTTGTCTATGCACGAGTCATAACATGCAACAGGATAGGAGTGGCCTAATCAGAGGGGATGTTTGTTACCCTAACCAGAGGGGATGGTCTCCACTTAGGAAAATTGACAAAGAGATGAGTAATTCCACACTACCCAATGATCTATTCAGAATCTTCTCAACAAACACAAATGGCAAATTTCTCTCAAACAACTCCTTTACAGGTAGACGAAACTCATCCATAAAATTCTCATCAAAATCCTTGAGACAATCCTCTCCATCTAAGGAAAATACATCATCCTCCAAATTCTTCAAATCCCAACCATAATCCAAAATCTTCATATCCCACCCATCCGCCCTAGGAAAAACCATGTTACTTTTAGAGTCTCTAAATAAAGTTTTGACCCTTCCTTTGTTGCCAATCTCAAATTCATCCACTGATTCATCTACAACTTCTCTTAAAGATACTATGTAAGGATCTCCCAACTCAGTCTCCAAATCAAACACAACATCAAAAGGAGTTAACTCCAGACTCATAACACCACAAGAACCAACATCATCCACAAATGGGATTACTTCATCATCAACAATACAAGACTCCATCGAGTCTTTCACACACAAAGAGTGGTAAACACCTTCCATAGTATACTTACAAGAAACCTCACAAGAAACTGAAGAAACTTTCACATCTTCATCATCACAAACAACATCTTCACAATGCAACAACTTCGGATCAATAACCTCAACCAAAGACTCCTCAACTACCAAATCCCCAACTACCTCCTCACAAACCTCTTCCAATTCTATTTTCTTGATTTTAAACCGCTCTTCCCTCAAATTCTCAATCCTTTTTAAATCCTTACTCAAATTCTCTCTCACATCCTCATTAATGTCACTCTCAATATCCTCAAAACCCCAATCAGAATCATCACAAACAACATCAAAACCTTTAGGAGAACTCAAAGAAACTAAAAGACTATCAAATGAAGTTTTCTCTTCATCATTGTTGCCTAAACCAACCAAACAATTATCCACACAACTATCAAGAAGCATGAGGTTAGGTCTACTCAAAACACCATCATCAACATAACAAACAAAAGCCTCTCCAGGGCTACTCAAACCATCACCAAATAACTCACAAGACTCAACTGAGTCAAAGACACCAACACCAAAATCACAACATGAGTCAGAACCTAAAACCTCCATACTCTCTTGATCAACAAACTCATAACCAAACTCACAACAAATCTCCACAAACTCATTAGGTAACAAATTGGAATCCTTAACTTCATCTTGAAAACTTACAATTTCTAAGCTCTCCCCCTCATAGTTTTCCAAAAGACTCAAAAAATCATCCTCTATTCTCTCTTCATCTTTCAAGCAATCAAATCCATTTATACTATCACCAAGGCAAAGAAGCTCACTCTCTAAATTGTCTTTACTCTTTGCAACACTGCCATGACTATAAAAACTTTCATCACACCTTCCCTCATCAAAAATATCAAAAGTTTCTTGACTCTCATCCTCTCCCAAGGAACATGAGAACTCTTGGTCCTTAAAACAATCTAGTCTCTCATTTTCTTCTTTACAACTTAGATCCAACTCTAGCTCATCTTTATAGTCCTCAAGCTCCAAAGTATCATCAGTCGATCCCTCTTCTTTAGTTAAATCACTAATCACTAAACTAGAAGTATCCGTGGTCAATGGGTCTGAATTCACACTCCTAGAATCTTCACTCCGATCAATCAAACAAGTATTTTTCTTCTCAACCACCCTAGGGAGTTTCTCCTCACATACTTCAATTGATTTCTCACAATTCAACTCATCTCTCCTAAATAGAGAATATAGTATACCTCTCTCAGGATAGGCATAACTAACTCTCTTCTCCTCAAAAACTTTTCTCTCAACTCGCCTTGAACTCAACCTTTCCCTTAGTTCATCAAACCCTAACTCTTTTTTTCTTTTGGTCTTCCTTTCTTGATATTGAGCTATCTTCACCGCTTCCTCAAAAGTCTTAGGGTTTTTTACCTCTAATTTCACTCTCCAATCTTCTAATTTCAACCCATTTACAAAATACATTATCTTCAACATAATCGGGGCTATCTCACCTTCTAACAATGTTAAACTCCATCGATTCCACAATCTTTCAAACTCCCTAGCAAAGTCCTCAACACACTGATCATCTTTTTGAACACAAGTTTCTATTTTCGCCCAAATCTCACTTTGACTTTCTCTTTTTTTTAAACCTAGATAGAAATCCATTTTTAATAGTCTCATAGTCCAATTTTTGTCTCTTAAATTTCAGTCTTCTCTCAAAATCAAGCAACTTTCGTGCTTCTCCCTACAATTGATACCTAAGAATCTGGAGTTTATCCTTAGGGTCAATCACTCTCTCTATCAAACAACACAACTCTATTTTTTCTAAAAATCTCTCGCGATCTTCAATATGATTACCATGGAACTCAGGAAAATCATTAGCCATTTTCAACAATCACAAGAAATCAAAACAAACTCACATTCAAAACAACAACAATGTCAATTTTGGCACTCCTCAGCAGGGGCACCAAAAAAGAGATGTTACGCGAGCGGTGATCGAGAGCAAGCCTCTCTCACAACCCGATAACGAGACGTTAAGGAGTGCCAATTGGGGTAATTGACTTTGTCGAATGCACAACTCAATTTGAAAAATTCAAATATTCGATAAAACAACACAAGCCACACAAAAAACAAGACTAAAAACAATGCCTCTTATAGCTCAAAAAATTTAAAACCCATATGCGGGTAGAGCATCACATAGTCACAACACAACGAAAATACTAACAATTTGAAAATAAACCAAGAGAAATATATTCTCTTACCTTAACAACCTTGAGCCGATGCTCGACGCTTTGACACCCAAAAGCTCCAACTTCCAAATTTGCATGATAAGAGCTCACTTTAGCATGCGACCCTCCACTTTCCTCTCTCACAAAATACAATTATAATCAAGAGGGAAGGCCCTTAACTCTCCATTCTCATCTCCTTATATAGTTTTCTATCCACACTCACACACATTAGGCTTTTTGCTTTCAGCTTTTAGCTTTTGCTTTTCTACTGCTTTTTACTATTTTCTTTTTTTTTCTTTATTCTTGTTTGCAACTTGTTTGGATCATAACTTCGTCATTTGAACTCCAAATATAGTTGTTCAGTTACTCAAAACGATTGGAATGCATCTGGTCGACAAGCTTGCGTGGACAGAATTACGAAAATCCATCAAAATCGGGCAAAAATACTGATTTTTGTAAATCGCATGATTTTTTTCTCCATATTTTATCTTGGACGACTTATTCCCTTCCTTGGCCTATTGTTCTTGTGATTGCACACACTTTCACCATACATGTCCTCTTTTTCTTCAAGAAACTTGCTGACGATGTAAAGCATACGATCTTTTTCTTTGATCCTTGAGTCTTCGAAATGAATATTCTCTGGATATGAACCTATTTTTTATGCAATGTGTCCTAGCAGGAATATGCTATGAAAGAAAACTCCGTGCACAACCATACATGATTTGAGAAAATATGCAATTGATCAAATCCATGACATTCAAACAATGCTCACACAAAAAATATGGATGCACTGGAAGAATTGTGCCTAGCCTATCTAAATGTGCTAGTGTATCATGCAAAATGCAAACAAAATTCATTGTTAATTTAAAACTCCTTATCCTCACCTCTTAACTCTCATAAAAAAGATATGACTTACTCCGCTCCACCCATCCAAAATCTCACAATCACTCTAGAAAATGGCAGTCCTCAAGATGTTGACCAAATATGAACAACCCTTCTCACAATTGATGGCGTCCTTCACAACCCTCTAACTCTCCCAATCACCTTACACTCTCAACCAGAGGTTCCTAACTTTGTGATAAACATCCCAAATGGTGCGTGTAAGAAATGTGCGTGCCCAATGATAGGTGCTCTCTCATGTGCGCGTGCATCTAAGATTTACTACATATAGTTGCAGTGGACCTCATGCCGTGTAAGTGCTCAATGATGGTGTAAAACGTGCAAAATCCCAACCCATGGCATGGAACTATTTGATAAGAATAGGAGACGACCCCCGAGTTTAGTGTATCAACAAGTGTAACATGAAGTGCTCGTGAACCCATAGTCCCTGTGATGTGCAAGAGTCTCGACAAGAATACATATCTAGCTCCTCAATGTTTGGTAGCTAATAGCAAACTCCAACTTCAACCTGTCCAAAAAAATACCAAGCTCGATCAAGGCTATCAAGTTTCACACTCAACAAATCAAACAAAATGACAGAAGCAAATCCTATGCTAAACAAACACAAGAAATCCAACTACGAAATAACAAGACAAACTATCACACAAATAAGTAAGCTAGCAAAAATCAAACCTAACTACAATTTGACTAGGGCTTTTCAGTTTTCAGAAAAACACTTGACACCACCAACGTCAAAGAGGTGAATTTAGCTAGGAAGGGGGAGACCCAATGACTTGTATTTATAGCCAATGACTTGGCTGAGTAAGATGAAGCAAGCCTCATTACTTTCTTGCAAGGGTATGTAGACGTCTTTGCTTGGTCCCTAGAAGAGCTCAAACGGATAGACACAAGTGTGATGACTCACAACATACCCATGATACTTGACGTAACACTGGTCAAACAACGATCATATCCCATGAATCCAAAGCATGCCCATGTTGTCAAGGAAGAAATCGACAAGCTAATGAGAGCAGGATTCATCTACAAAATTGAACACATAGACTAGGTTTCCCCCATAGTTATCGCATTAAAGAAGAATGGAAAGATTAGAGTGTGTGTAAATTACAAGAAGCTAAACGCAACTACAAAGAGAGATAATTACCCAATGTTGTACACCAAGCACATACTCGAGAGAGTGACTGGAAAAGAGGCCTATAGTTTTTAGGATGGTCTGTCTGGATACAATTAGGTGCAAGTGCACCCTAATGATAGGCATAAGACCACATTCGCCCCACTGAATGGGGAGTCTTTGCCTACATAGTTATGCCTTTTGGATTGACTAATGTGCCAACCACTTTCCAACGATTGATGTGTAAAATATTCAAAGACATGTTGAGGAAGGAGTTAGAGGCGACTTGTGTGTTCACTCTACTGGTGAGAACACTTTAGATAGCTCCGAGCGGTCTTTGAACGATGTTGGCTATATTGCCTCTCATTGAACTCCTTGAACTGCTAGTTCTGGGTGAAGCATGGATGTATCCTAGGACACATGGTGTCAAAGAATGGCATTGCCACAAATTTCTCAAAGATCAAGGGCATTTTTGATCTTCCATCCCCAACTAATTACAAGGGTGTTCTATGTTTTTTAGGACATACAGGGTACTATCAACAGTTTGTGTTAAACTATACATTGATTGCTAGATCTCTATACAAGTTGTTGATTATATTTGAATGGATCAAGAAATGACAATGTGCATATGAGGAACTAAAAAATGCTCTAACCACAGCATCGATACTACAAGCCCCAGATTGGACACTCACATTTCACGTGCACATCGATGCTTCAAAATTCACCATAGGAGCTGTGTTATGCCAACCTGGTGAACATAACATGGACTATCCGGTGAGCTTTGCTAACAAAAAGCTCACTGATACCAAAATGAATTACTCTACAATGGAGAGAGAGGGCTTGTCCATGGTGTTTTCTGTAAAGAAATTTTGACATTATCTCCTAGCTATGCCTTTTATTTTTGTTGTTGACCATCACGCCTTGTTGTATCTGGTTAACAAACCATGAGCTACAGGATGCATTGCTAGATAGCTTCTTTTGCTTTTGGATTTTGATTTATTTGTGATGGTGCGTAAAGGAAAACAACGTTACATGGCTGACCATTTGTCCCACATCCCCACATGGATGAGCTGCCAAACATGCATGTATTCTGCTTATCCAATGAAAAAGATTTGTTTAGAGCTGACATGATGCCATATTGGGTAGATGACATAGCTCAAGTGCTTGAACATGGATTTCTAGAATGACTGATAGAAAAGGCCAGGCTTAGGCGGCTCATCTTGAAAATCCAACCCTATCAGTTGATAACTTGCCAACTTTACAAGCTTGGGCAAGATGGGTTACTGCAAAGATGCGTCTGTGACCACGAGATGCATGATGTGTTGATAGAGGCACACAACAGAATTTTAGGATATTTCAGCAGAGATGTGACAGTGTGCAAGGTGTTGCAGTCCCAGCTGTGATGGCCCACCCTCTTTCGAGATGAAGCACAACTTGTAAAACACTGTGACGAGTGCCAAAGGACTAAAGTTTTGATTTGTAAGGATCACATGGAGTTAATCCTAATTATCACAAAACAACCCTTTGAGAAATGGGAAATTGACTTCATCGGATCCATTAGTCCTGCAACACAGTATTCACAAGCCAAATACATCATTGTGGCTATTACTGATTATCTCACGAAATGGAAAAAAGTGCGAGCTACAAGAAATAATGACACTCGATCCACTACTAAGTTTCTATGGGAGCAAGTGATCTCACGATTTGGGTACCCCATCGAACTAGTTCGCGATCAAGGCATACACTTCATCAATGAAGTGATAGCTCACCTCCTATCCTCCTTCCTAATCATCCATAAAAAAATTTCACCTTATTATCCATAGGAAAATGGTCAAGTCGAATCAACAAATAAAATCCTAGTAAACGTGTTGACCAAAGTCATATCTGCTTCACATAGTGATTGGGATAACAAGCTGATGGTGACCTTGTGGGCCTACTGCACAGCTTACAAGATAGCTGTAGGATAGACCCCCTTTAGATTGACATATGGTATACAAAGGCAATCCTTCCCTTGGAATTCTTTATACCATGCCTCAGAATAGACCTTCAAGAAACATGGGATGGGAAAGGGACATGGAAGGAATGCTTGATTGAACTCGAACACTTAATAGAAACCCAGCTTCTAGCCACCCATGCACTCATATGTGAGAAGACAAGATGCAAAAGCTGGTTTGACAAGCATGTCAAGTAGTGCACCTTTGAATAGGGTGACTTAGTATTGTTATACTTGTTAAGATTGTGGGAGAGAAGGAAGGAGTCTCGCTTGAAGCTTTCTTGCTTGCACAATGGGGGAAGACACACAAGGGTGGAGGCTGAAAACAGTTTTCCTCTTCTTAGTTGTGTAAGCCAAAAGAACTCTTGTACAAAGAAATAGAAGAACCCTCTATATGGGTCTCAAACCAAACTCAACTAACTAAGGTGGCATACTAACTGAGCCACAAACTAGAGTAGATAAGGATAGCTATCATGTAGCTATTATTCATGGGCGGTGTACCAACCGCGTCTGCAACTGACAAGTCGGTGACATAAATACACAACGGTCACCCTGGCGTATCACGAGTGGAGCTCGATATCTCAACACTCCCCCTCGAGCTCAATCCCAATTCCTGCACACCAAGCAGGTCTCTGAACTTGCGCAGCTTTTCTGCGCCCAATGCCTTCGTGAATATGTCAGCTACCTGATCCTCTGTGCTAACATAAACTAGATCAATAAGACCTAGTAAAACCCTCTCTCGCACATAATGATAATGCACCTCAATGTGCTTTGTTCTAGCATGATAGACTGGGTTATTTGCCAAGTGTATACTACTCATGTTGTCACAATAAATGACAACTGGCCCATCTGTAGACTGATGCATATCATAAAGTAGCTTATGCAACCAAGCTACCTCACATGCAGCCATTGCTGCACCCCTGTACTCAGCCTCTGTGCTCGACAAGGCAACTGTAGGCTGTTTCTTGCTGCTCCAAGTGACTGCAGCACTCCCAAAAGAGAACACATATCCACTGGTAGATCGTCTATCAGAAATACTACCAACCCAATCAGCATCAGTGTATCCATGCAACTGTATCTGAACCCCAGTCTCATAAAATAGTCCATACTGCAATGTGGACTTCACATACCTGAGTATGCGTCTAGCCGCATCCAAATGTGGTTTCCTTGGAGCCTGCATAAACTGACTTACCAATCCAACAGCATAGCTCAAATCTGGCCTGGTAATAGTCATATAAATCAAGCTTCCTACTATGCGTCTGTACATAGTAGGGTCTTCCAGAAGCTCACCTGCATCTGTGCTCAGCTTCACATTCTGCTCCAAAGGAACTGAAATAGGCTTACAGCCTGTCATCCCATATTTGGATAGCATGTCCAATCCATACTGCCTCTGCAAGAGCTGTATCCCACTTGGTGATCTAATCACCTCAATGCCCAAGAAATAGCGCAGCTCTCCCAAATCCTTCATCTCAAACTTCTGCTTCAATAGCATTTTCACATGAAGGATATCTTCATCACTGTCACCTGTCATAATCAAATCATCAACATAAATGACAAGTAGCATAATATCTTTCTCTGTTTTCCTCACATAAAGTGAGAAATCTGCCTTGGAAATCTGAAAGCCAATAGTGACAAGATACTGTCCTATCTTGTCAGATCATGCTCTAGGTGCTTGCTTTAAGCCATACAAGGCTTTCTTCAACCTGCAAACAAACTCAGGATGAACAGCATGCACATAACCTGGCGGCTGCTCCACATATACCTCTTCTTGCAAATCACCATGCAAGAAGGCATTCTTTACATCCATCTGATGTAAAGACCATCCCTTTGATGTAGCCATAGCAATGACCGCTCTTACGGTTGCCATCCTTGCAACCGGACTGAATGTTTCTTCATAGTCAATACCATATGTCTGTGCATACCCCTTGACTACTAATCTTGCCTTGTATCTGTTCACAGAACCATCTGCATTGTGCTTCACCTTATAAACCCACTTACAGCCAATTGCATTTTTACCTTTAGGCAAAGGTACCAATTCCCATGTAGCATTAGCTTCCAAGGCATCCATTTCTTCATCCATGGCTTTCTCCCATTTTTATTTTCCCATGGCTTCCTCAAAAGAAGTGGGTTCTGGTTCCTGTATTACTTTAACCATATATGCATAGTGAATGGCTGTAAATCCATCATATTTCAGCCTATCCACAGGATACCTAGCTCTCGTAGACCTGCGCAAAGCAGGTTCACTCCCAGGTGCTCTCAAAACATCCCTGGTCTTCCTTACTCCAGGTGTAACAATAGAAGGAATACCCAACTCATCATCAATGCTCTGTTCTGAGCCACTGGATTCACCATCCACATAAGAGTGACCTGCATTCACATCAAACATGGGCTGATCAACCTTCTCTTTTCCTTTTCGTGATACCTGCATACCACTATCTGCATTACTTTGAGAAGATTCTCCTGATCTCAATCTGCCTGTCCATGGCGAAGAATGTGAACCACTACTAGAGGATGCTCCAGGTCCACTAATATTTTGTGACTGCTGCTGTGAATTTTGTGCAGCATTACCATTTTGTGCATCTACATCATCAATCACATTTACTGGTTTATACCAGCTACTCATCTCATCAAAAACAACATCTCTACTCACTGTAAACTTACGAGTAGAAGGGTTATAGCATCTATACCCTTTTTGCTGCAGAGAGTAACCAATAAAGATGCACTTCTCAGCTTTTGGATCCAACTTGGATCTCAGCTCATCTGGCACATGTACATAGGCAATGCAACAAAAAATTTTCAAATGAGAAATATCTGGTTTCCTACCAGTATACCTCTCCTCTGGAGTCATTCCATGTATTGCTGCAGTGGGAGTCCTGTTCATTATGTAGACTGCTGTAGCAACTGCTTCAGCCCAATAAAAATCTGGCAAGTCTTTTTCATTTAGCATGGCACGAGATACCTCTCCAATATGCCTGTTTTTTCTTTCTGCAATTCCATTTTGTTGTGGGGTATGACTGCATGAATATTGCTGCTTTATGCCATGCTCCTGCAGGAACCTTGCAAACTCATTTGAGAGGTACTCTCCCCCTCCATCTGACCTTAGGCATTTTATCTACAGGCCTATTTCTTTTTCAACCATCGCTTTAAGAGTTTTGAAATGCCCAAAAACTTCACTTTTCTTTTTCATAAAATACACCCAAACTTTTCTGCTATAGTCATCAATAAAATTGACAAAATAATGACAACCTCCAAGAGATGCAGCTTTAGTTGTCCACACATCAAAAAGGATTAATTCCAATGGCTTCTCACTCTCTTGAACATCTCTAGGAAATGGTTTCCTTGCCTGTTTTCCAAACTGACAGGCTTCACATACCTTATGCATTTCTGCAACCTTGAATTTCGGCAAACCTGCAACAATATTTTGGGCCTGCATTGATTTAAGTCACTGTACATTAACATGACCAATGCGTTTATGCCAGATATCAATATCTGCAACTACACCGGTCCCATGTGCAAACATTGCTGCACTCAATTCAGACATGTCTGCATCCAATGTAAACATTCTGCCCTTCTTCTTTCCTTTTGCTATCAAGCGACCTTTATTTTTCTTATCCTCAACAAAGCATCCATGAGGATTAAATCTGACCTGCAAGCCCTGTTCAACCATTTGACCAACAGAAACCAGATTCTTGGCGATATTCGGGACATGAAATACATCGGACAGGTATTTCTTTTTCCCATCCTGCATAGACAAGGGAATTTTTCCAATCTGCACAATAGGATGTGCAGTATCATCACCAGTCTCCACAAATCCTGGTTTTTCCATTTTCCTTGCATCCTCCATCCATTCTGCATGACCTGTCATGTGGTTTGATGCACCTGAGTCAACATACCATACATCATTGCTTTCTTCTGCACTTGTCACAGAATTGTTCATGTGCTGCACCATAAACAAGTGCTCATTTCTGTCATCACCCTGTCTACTAGAAGATGCATAATTCCCTTGTTGCAGTTTTCCATTCATGATGTCATTCTGCTTTTTATAGCAGTCTTTAGCCATATGACCCATTTTACCACAGTAGTAGCATTCAACATTACTGTTTGCATTTTGGCCTCTTTGCCATCCACCACGACCTCTTTGGCTCCCCCTGCCTCTAGAGTTACCACGTCCTCCTCCATAGGACTGGTTTTCTTGAGTCTGCTGCATATTCTGATTTCTGCCACGGCCTCCTCTACCTCTGCCTCTATCTCTTCCAGCATTTGAGTAGAAGACAGCTTCTTTTGAAGTTCCTCCTGAAGAAGATGCACCACCATTTCTCTGTTCCTCAGAAATTAGAAGAGCAATCAACTCCTCAAAATCAGGAAATCTTTCACGAACTGAAATGGATGTCCGAAACTGTGCATAATCCTTTCCTAGACCATTCAAGGTCACAGAAACTAAATCATCATCTTCCACTGGCGACCCAATGGAAGCAAGTGCATCTGCAATCTTCTTCACCTTCATGTGGTAGTCGTTGATGCTCATATTTTCTCTTTGCACATTGTGCAACTCTTGCTTGAGCTGCATTTTCCTGGCTTGCGTATTTGTGCTATACATTTTTGACAAAGTATCCCATGCCTCCTTTGGCGTACTTGCATCCTGAATATGCACAATCATAGAGTCTGAAATGCTGATAGACAGCCAGTACATAACTTTCCTGGCTCTCTCATGCCATGTTTTAAATGCCTGCATTTGTTGTTGATTGGGAACATCAGGAAGAACTGGTCCTTCTTCATTTCCTGCAACAAATTCCCAATATCCTTTTCCCATAAGGAAATTCGTCATTCTAAACTTCCATGCCTGGAAGTTGTTCTTGTCAAGCTTTTCAGTGACAATCTGTGAAAGAGAATCAGACGCCATTACAGAATACTGCAAGAAATTCTGTCACTGCAAAAAACACAGCTTCACCCTCACAAGGGCAAATCTGCAAAACTGGCGAAAGTGGTGTTTGACCACACAGTCACTTCCTAGTGACGATTTTGCATAAACAGGAACCAAGGATGATTCTGAAACTCCCAATGTCTCTGCGCACAAGCATACGATGCAATTTCTACAGTAACTTTTCACTGACCTGTAGAACAGTGGCTGCACAGCATAAAACTGAGCCTTTTCCTGAGTGCGTGCAGAAAACTTCCGTCTGCAAAACAGGCCCCAAAATGGCCTCAAATCAAAAAAACAAGGTCGCCAAGGGCTAAAGCCCATTCCCACAGCATATACTACCCTCTTGCTTCACCGCGAAGGGCGTCTCAACCTGAGACAATGCACTCCTGCAATTTCCGGCTGTGCTACCTGCAGAGATCTGCTCCCAAAACAGAAAATGAAAGCAACACTGCTCCTCTTACCAGACCACCGCGAGCTTGGCTTGCTTTCTTGAGCTCCTTACCACGAACAAGGCTCTGATACCATGTTAAGATTGTGGGAGAGAAGGAAGGAGTCTCGCTTGAAGCTTTCTTGCTTGCACAATGGGGGAAGACACACAAGGGTGGAGGCTGAAAACAGTTTTCCTCTTCTTAGTTGTGTAAGCCAAAAGAACTCTTGTACAAAGAAATAGAAGAACCCTCTATATGGGTCTCAAACCAAACTCAACTAACTAAGGTGGCATACTAACTGAGCCACAAACTAGAGTAGATAAGGATAGCTATCATGTAGCTATTATTCATGGGCGGTGTACCAACCGCGTCTGCAACTGACAAGTCGGTGACATAAATACACAACGGTCACCCTGGCGTATCACGAGTGGAGCTCGATATCTCAACAATACTCAGTCAAAGAACATCGACCAAAACTAAAGTTTCACGGGCTAGGGCCTTTTAATGTTTGAACCATCAGCCGAATTGGCAACGTGGAACTCAAAACCGTAGAGGGTGAGGGAATAGGCTTCTTCAATTATAGTAGCATAAAGAAGTATTTCCCTCCCATGCACCCATTTCATGAGCCCCCAATGCTAGCACCCCCTATCCACGTACGAGTAGTCACTATCACTGAGATGGACGCTTCATATGTACCACCAGCTTACCTACGCATGACGGTCACTGCTAAACACACATGTACCATCAATGCATTGATCAATGAAGGAGTTTATTTTAATATCTTGACTCATGACCATTGGACCCAAATTGGCAACCCGTAGTTGTAGCCCACTAATGCTAATCTCACCCCTTATGGGGGCCAGCCCTACATGATGTTAGGAAAGTGCAAATTTGCAGTTTCTATCAAGTTTGAAAGCGTGCCGATAATCTTCTATGTGTTTCCCAACACTAAGAATGTAGGCATGGAATCACTGTTGCAATGTCAACTATCAACCACCGCAGTGTATCCACCTAGCCATTCGCAATGTTCACATTGTTACAGCATTCAGCAAGGGCGGTGCAACTCTTTCCAAGACCGCAAAGCTGCCGGTAGGGGAATCCATCATCAAGACTAAGGAGAGGGATTGTGGCTAGTCGCAACCTACCAAGCCTCGATGCCGACAACCCACTAGCACCAACACTGAAGCCCACAAACCCTAGTTCAAATGGGTATCTAAACACAGAACGTCGCCTAGGAATAGCAACCTATGGCCCCCAAGGCTAAGGATTCACACTCAAAACCTAGGATGCCAATAAAAAACTATAAACACCGATGTACGGTCAAGCCACAATGGGTCCCCAAGGCCTTATTGCAAGCACAAGGCTACTATATAGGTAACATCTAGATTTGGCTACCTAAAACCAAAGCAACCAAAGACCCTACAAAAATGCCACCCTCAAGCTTGACCACACAAAACATCATGCCTGAGACACTCACAACACAAGAGAATCAGGATGCTAAGTCCATAGAACCTCCAATGCCTAGCTTGGCAAGGCCTAAACTAATCTATTGTCCAAAATCACAGCCTGCTACTACCAAAATGCTGAGTTCTAGCGCTAATGATACCCCTCAAATCTTATATCATTTAATAGCATGACAACCATAACTACCACCAAACCCATCGAACATGAGTCCAAGCTCCAACCTAAAGAGAAAACCAAGCTGCGACCATTAATTGCTGAACTTTCTAGTCCTGTCAAGCCTCCCGGCCTTCAACCCTCTTATGAGTGGCGATCAATTCTATCCTTGGTTGCAAACTTAGCTAAAAATACAGGGGATGACTTCTTTGCTTGCCTTCGACACTTGAACGCTAATTTTATGACCTTGGCTAAAAGATACAATCGACTAGACTTAGGCCTCTTGGAAGAACCTATTGCAATGGAAGTACGAACACTCCCTTGCTCTTGGAAGGAGTCGGAACTTGTATTTGTTAAGGCTTTCGAAGCAGCTCAAGAGTTAATTGCAACTGAGATATCCTAGGAGCAAGCAATCAAGTAGCATCTCATTATGTCATATAGAAAGAATACAATCATGGACACAAACCAAGAAATCAAGAAGTTGAAACAGCTTTATTGACCACAACTCCTCCTTGTTGCAGAAATGGTATGCTTTACACGCCTACAATCGGAGCTAGAGGGATGCCAAATAATGACCAATGCTGAATAGCGACGCGCAATCAAGGCATTTGAATATGAGTTCAACTTCCTATAGGGTGTTGACTTCCATTCGTAACCGACCCTAGAAGACCACATTGAGGGACATCCCTATTTAGATCACATCCTCACTGAGGAGGAGTTGCATGTTGCTAGTTGAGTGGACTTTGGTGATTTCTTGCTTGATGTCCTCACTTACATTACGCACATAGGCATTCACCCTTTCAACATGGATAGCTATGCTAATTTCGAGTATAATCTAAATTTCTACGCCCGGCTCATGCGAAGGTAAAGTACTAAGATTATGTGTTGAACGCCCTTCATCCTCTAACCCTTTAAACCTAGGAATGATTCTTCTCAATTCAAAGAGGGGGAGGTAAGGAGAATCAAACCAAACACATAAGAAAAACCATAAGGGAAAATCACACATGAGGGACCTCAATGGTAAGATGAAGCAACTTATGACTGAGGAATTGACAAAAAAATTTGAAATCAATAGACTACTGGAAGGAAAATGTCCACTTCTGCATAGTTCACCAAGTATGTAGTCGTTTCTTGTTGCTTGTAATTATTCTAAAAAACAATAATGGTGAATATGGCTTCATGATATTCATTCATCATGGCAGGCCAAAAGGCTGGCAAATTTCCTTTTTCAGAGGAAGAACAAGAAAAACATGGGCCTTCGGTGGTTGAAACATGAGCCTTCAACCAGTTCAAGTTTCGACATATCTTCAACCTAGAAGATGTGGTCATTGAAGAGCGGGCTGTGAGACAAATCATTGAGCAATGCAATCTACAGAAATATGTGGAAGTAGTGAGCTAGCGGGTGGACTATTTCCATGGTATAGAGTTCATGAGCACTTTCCATAGGGACCATGGCATCTTAACTATGCATGAAGGAAAGGGAACTCGTCAGGTGCAGATTGAATTGACCCTAGAGTTGGTGGAAAGGGCCTTGGGTTGGGCAAACAAAATAGAGAGGAAGCCAAAAAGTAAGTATATGCCTTGCTAGGAAATGGATAAGGTAAAAGTCCACACCAATGATGACATCAACTTGGCAGATATCCCTGACCCTGAAATCCAACTCCAAGCCAAAATGGTGCACGCGTTGTTTTCTAGTCAAAGATACAACACCATCATGAGCCGTATCAATGTCCTCCTGCTAGAGATAATCATAGCAAGGTTAGTGGATGAAGTGAACCTTAACAGATCTGTGAGAAAGACCATTGAGACCTCAGCAAAAGCCTTGGCAATGGGAGGATAGACTTCTGGAGGAGAATCTCCCACCACCAAAGCTAAAAGGAAAGCCTCATCTTCAAAGGCTACAACCATTGGATTTGGACACGGGGGATCCACTAGTAGTAATATGGAGCCATTACCTACGTGCAAGAAATATATGAAAATGCCCCTTATCTACCCCCTATTTATGGGACCATACCTTATAAAATGTACCTTCCTTCCCTTAAATAACCCCCCTTCCTTACACTCACGTGGTACCATATGGTAAACCCTACTGGACCCCATGGGGATTTGGAGGGGTCCTCACCATGATCATCAAGGAAGCCTTGGGACAAGGGCTGGAAGGAGGAGAAGGGGTGGATGAAACACCAAGAAGGTTGCCACCTCACCAAGAACAAGAGGTGCAGTCTAGTGAAAGGACACTGAGTGAGGAAGAAAAAGACATGGAACAACAGAAACAAACTAGACGAGGAAAGGCTAAGAAGACAAATAAGAAAATTATACAAGAACATTAGGATAAGAAAAGGTAGACTTGCAAAAGGCCCACAGAGAGTCCAAAAAGGCGGAGCAGGAAAGAAAGAGAAAGTAGGAAGAGGAGGAGGAAATGCGAAAAAAGGAGGAAGACATAGCCCTTGCCACATGTAGGTCCATTGAGCAGTAGTTCAAGCACGACGAGCCAAAACCTACTAGCCCAATAAAAAATGAAGGGCTGAGCTTAAGCCTCCATGTGCCAAAGTTCATGCCACCTGTGGTGCAAGAAGGCAAGGGCAAAGCCCCAATCACCCCCATTCCCACTCTCTTCACGCATGCCATTGCCATTGCCACCTCCACTCCCAATTCTACGACCCAAGTGAATGCCAAAAACCTAATGGCTTGGGTCCAATACTTTGTGAATAAAGAAATGGCCCAAAGAGCAGGAGAAGGAATCCCCCTTGTAAGAACCAAAAGGCCGGCTGCGGAAGACACCGAGTCGAAGCAAGACCCTAAGAGGCAAAAGGTGGCAGGCTCTACAACCTCATCTCTGCAATAGAGAGGCCACCCAAAGAATATGATGAGTACCTCAAGGAGCTCCTCTCTCAATTAGAGAGAGCCAAGGAGGAGAAGAGAACCACGGTAGCAGAGCTCAAAGCTAAAAAGAAGGCCATGGCTGCATCCTAGTTGGAGAGAACATGCCAAATGGCCATGGCCCAAAGTGAAGTCAATGAGGTGAAAGAGCAGCTACAAGCTAAGGAAGAGATAGAAGTTGAATGGCAAGTGTGCTTGAATGAAGAAATCGAGGCCACACGACACCTACTGCAGCACAATGAAGAGATTTTGGCACACTACGAATATCTATAAGCTAAAATGGAGAAAATCACTAAAGCTATAGAAGAGCTGGAGGAGCCGAGGGAGGAAAGAGCTCACAAGTATGCAACAGAGGTGGAAAAACTAATCTAAGAGGTTGTTGCAGCACAAGAAGAGCAGCAAAATCTAAGGCCAAAGTTGGAAGACTAAGAGCATAGATTGAGAGTGCTAGCTCGGAGACAAGGGGAAAGCCTCAAAGATATGAACATGAGGGTATAAGAATGGGCTAATCAGAATGAAAAAAGAGTTAAATCTTTGGTATGCCATCTCGCTCAAGTAGAAAAAGAAAAAATACTTGCTGAAAGCAGAGTAGAGGCCGCCTAAGTGAGCTTCAAGACCTAGCAATGCACCTTCTTGGATACCCTATTGGACATCACCCAAACAAAAGAGGAAGAGTCCATAGAAGCATTGAAAAGTAAATTGGGAATGGCTCGTAGAGCGCTGAAAGCAAGACTGCAGATGCTGCCACAACCTAGCGAGGTCGGGAAGAACAACTCCAGTATCTCCTATTGGCATGCCTAACCTTGCAGGAAGTAGATGTACTCTAGCTCATTGAAGGAGAGCAACAAGAGCCAAACCAAGAAAGAGAGGTGAATGTGAACTTGGAAATGGGACCATGCAAAGAGGAGCTTGTCCCACCACCTTCTTCCCCGCGCCCTGAAGAGCACTAACATGTAGACACCTCCGCAAAAAGAAAGGCGAGATTGAGGGAAAAAAGAAAACAAATGATAGAGGAGAGAAGGAGAAAATGGAACGCTAAGGAAGTGAGGGTACCCCATGCACCTATCCCACCATGTGAGGGCAATGCCCCAGCAAGCTTTCACGTCGACCTTGTAATCTAGGAGAGGAAAGAAACGTCCAAAATCCCCTTCAATTTTAATTTCCAGTTCCCCACCACCTTATGTAGTAGGATCTTTTCCATCAAGGTGGTGGAGGAGGTAATTAACATAAAAAGCAAGCTTAACTGGAGGAGAGAGTGAATAACCCCACATTATGGACCATTGAAGATGACAAATTTTGGCAAAATAAAGTTTTTGAAGTACCAATGTCTATGCGAGGCTATGAATGCCAACCTACATGGAGAAGAAGGGTCTGTGACACCAACCTGGACACTTGGATGGCCTTTTGCAACACTCAAAGATAGGAGCGGATTTTGACTCCAGTGTCCACGGTCACTATGACTTCCCTATGATCTATAACCCTCATTGTGCTACATATAAAGATTCCCTTGTCTTCACATAAGAAAACTTGTATGATACCCTTATTCAATTCACTAAAGAATTCTCTTCATGCCTTGACATGCCTTTATTACTACTTCTAAATACCTTAGATTGATTAGGATACTCCTTAGGTAAGATCCAACCCCATAGGAGCGCAACCTCCCAATACTCCATTTTGTTCCTAATGCTATAGATAGTTGCGCAATGGCTCAACTAATGATACGAGATGCTCTACTGCCTTCATTTTGCTTAGCTCTACTATAGGACATAAATGATAGCCTCTTCAACCACCATAATCATCCATTTTTCTCCACCACCACCCTTCAAGTCCGCCTAAACCTCAAGGGGTATCTCCAAAGCTGCCGATTCCTTAATAAATCTATTAAGCCCCCATCTCCATCTCACTCCGATGAAGAAGCTTAAACTTCTATCACTACTATTTAACTTTATAATTTTAAAAAAAGAAATAAAAAAGGAAAAAAAAGAAAAAAAAAGAGACAAAGGAAAAGATATCACACATAGCCACATTGCAAGTTGCACATCAACCACAGTCACTACACCTAGGGGTCCTCAAGTTAGGTGTGTTTGGTGGCCCCGGTCAGCCGACTCCATTCCTAACCCCCTAGCCTCATTTCCCCCCCTTCTCGCTTAGGGAACAACAAGGATAGGACACACCTAGGGAGGTAACACTTGCCTCGACCTGTCACCCTAAGCCCCATACACCACACCTTTCAGTTCCATAAATCCCTCTAATAGGTCCATAAGTCCCTCTAGCATCGAGGATCATACCCAACGCAAGGCCCTTTCAAGTCCAAAAATCCCCTCAAGACCACGGCTCATTCTCAACTCCAGGGCCTTTCAGTTCCATAAATCCCTCCAATAGGTCCATAAATCCCTCTAACACTAGGGATGATATCCAACGCAAGGGCCTTTTGGTTCCACAAATCCCTGTAACACACCCCCAACCAACACGGCTTTTATACAAAATCAAAAAGCCACTTGGCTACCCCAGCAACACCACACATCAAGTGCTATGGGACTGGCACTCAACTCGGAGGCGGGTAATATTAACCCTCAAAATAACAAGGTGGAAAATTTAGAAAATCTAAAGCAGAAGACAATGCCAAGGCAAAAGTGTAATGGAGGACAAAGGCACACCAAGAAAAATAGAAAAACATAAGAAGTGTGAAAAAGTCCTAAATCAAGGAGAGACTCACAAGAGAAAGCACAAGTCAATACTTTCGTAAAAGAGCGCAAGGCACACCTTGATCTATTTTAAGAGCGCCCCGGGCTTTGACCTGTGCAAATTGTAAAGGTAGATGGGCAGTAGGAAGGAAGCTAGGAAGATAGAAGAACAATGGAAAAAAGGGCCTAAAAAGGGGATGACTGTCCAAAGGGGATTTATGGCTTTGTATATAAAGTTCAAAAGATAAATGAGAGCTCATTCTTTAGTGTGTGGCAAAGTGGACTCTTCTTCTTCTCTTCTTCTCTTCTCTTCTCTTGCTTGCTTGTGAGTGCTTGAGGGAGGGAGTGTGAGTGAGTGAGTGTAGGAGGGTGAGGGATCTTGGAGGGAAAGCCCTCCTCCATCTCCTCTCTTCTTCTTCTCTTATCTTCTCTCATCTCACACATGGCTATGGAGGATGGAGCTTGGAGGTGGAGGTTTGAGGATGCTTGATCTTGCATCAAAAATCGTGGAGCTATTGAAGTGCTTGAGAGAGGAAGCAACTCAATTGGGCATCAAGGTAAGCTCACTACACTCGTGGAGAGGGATGGTGCATCAACTATGTGAGAGGTAGCTATTAGTGCTCACTTGAAACACTTGAACAATAAGTGGTTCATGGGTCTTGGTGGTTGAGCTTGAGCTCGACGCCTCTACACCCATTCTCTTTGAACCAAGTGCAATGGCTAGTCGGCTTTAGATAGAGTAATCCTGTAGAAGTGGGAACTCAAAATTACTGACGCTAGTTGGCTATTAGGAGACTCTAATTTTAGGAACTTGAAAATTTAGGTAAATCCTAATGGGGTTTGGTCTGGGCACTTCCATTGCGATGTAGACCTAGTGGGGTCTAAGTGGCCAACCCTATGATGTTCCAAGGGAGCGCCGGGCAGCGTCATTTGGAAAACCTTCTAATGGACTACAAAAATTTGCGCCTTGGAATGAGCCTAGTGGACACCATTCAGCTTCAAAAGAAGTCTTCATCTCTTTACTCAATCTTCACTCTACTCTTCTTGACCTCCATAGCTAGTAATAGCTTCCTCACTTGGAAGGCTAAGATCTCATGCTCTAGACTGTATCTTCACTCTACTCTTCTTGACCTCCATAGCTAGTAGTAGCTCCCTCACTTGGAGGGCTAAGATCTCATACTCTAGGCTGTATCTCATCAAGTTGTCTTTTGTGTTCAAATGTTGAATCTAGAGCATGGCAAGAGCTATGGAGGTTGGAAGATGAATACTAAATTCATGCTGATATAGACAATCAGTAGACAACTGTTACACAAGTGAATTAGGTTTCAAGATGGAAGCTTGGACTCATAAAGACAATCTTGTGTATTGGACTGACAATGACAGTAGAAAGAGGGAAGCATCATCATATTATATTCATCATTATGAAAGTGATAGTCAAGTACATGACATATGATTTTTTATACCGAGAAGTTCTTAAAAATAGCCAAAAATTACGAATTTCAGGGAAAAAATAGACTTCGTCAAAGGCGACAGTGACAATCAGTATGATTTTAAGTGACAAGTCCCTAAAGCGCTAGCGCTAATTTTCATGGGAAATCAAATGATGGCGAATGGCCGAGCTAGAGTTTTCTTAGATGCAAAACGGCGTCAAGAATCCAAGGCAAGTCTCAGATCTCAATTCCGAGGTCGTTTGATCCCCCATTTAATCCCCGCAAGGTTTGGGGTTTTGAAGCTGCTACTAGATCTGGAAGTTAATAAGAGGGTGACAGGGCCCAACTTTGTAGATTTCGATGCCATGGAACCACCCATCCAGATGGATCTCAAATCTGATGTCGTTTGCCCCTCGAAAAGCGAAAAAACCACTTGCCGGAAGTGTGAAAGCAAAAGGCACAAACTAGATAATTTGATTAAGAGCTTAAAAGCTCTTAACAAAGAGCTTAATAGCCATGAAATGAAACATTGTGGGGGAGGGAGGGGCGTCAGTTTTTTGCGCCCCATTTTTTTCCCACTTTTTATCATTTTTTTGATCGGTAGAGGTAGGAAGAATACTCTTGGCCCTAAGATGCTTCTATCCTTCGTCCTCCATCGCCATAAACGGATCAAGGAATGATACACTGAGCAAAGAGATAAAAAACCAATCTTTCTCTCTCCTCCCTCTCTCTCCTACATAGAGGCAATTCATGTGCAAGAAATCAAGAAGAAGAGGGGCTGAAGGATGCTTGTCAGGCTGTGATCGGATTGCTTCAAGATGAAGAGGAGGCTGAGGAAAGAGGTTTAGCACTGAAGAATGGTTGTTGGTTGGTCTGTGGGCTGCCGGGAATAAATATTTAAAAACCCGCAACACGCAAGGTACGCAGTATGCTCCAATTTTATGAAGAAATAGGCTTGTTTTTGTTGTTTCATGGTGCAAATGTTGTTCATATGCGATGAATTTTTATTTGAACCTTGTTTGTATCATGTTTGAGGGCTGTAACTACAAAAAAAATGCAGAACCCCTAATGATTTAGAGCCGTTATTAATTTGTTAAAACCCACAAAATGTCATTTTTAATGGAAATTAGTGTTTTTTTTCTGTTTTGAGTTGAGGAAAAGGAATGGAAATGGAAAAAACTAAGAGAAAATGTTAAGTTTCAGTCAAAATAATAAGCCAACACAAATAAATCAGAAAATACCTATTTTCTATGAATAATAAATAGGAAAAAATAGCAAAAAATAAAGAAAATTGGGATTTTTATGCTAAAAAAATATGGAAAATTAAGATTTATGTGCATGAATGTTTCGCGAGATTAAAGCATGAGGTTAAGCCTCAGTTTGGCCTCGTCCTTTGTGTTATAGTATGTGTCTATCATTTTTCACATACAAAAATGATACAAAACAACCATTTACACCTATGCAACATAGCAACACCTATAGGGTGGGGGAGGGGAAGGAAGTTTGTGCGACGATCTAATTGCTGAAAAGATACAAGTTCTGATTTCCCTCTTTGTGCATAGCATTTAGGGATCATTCCATAATTAAATATAGACAACTAGTAGCACGGAAGTTTCGGTGTGCTAGTCCCTAAAGCAACGTAACACGTAACGCTTAGTTAAAATTCATGAAAGGGCTATTTTCCACACCTCACATGGCTGTTTTTTTAATCATAAAATGGTTGTGCACAATTGTCATACACCTTGCATCAAGCATGTCATGTGGTATCTGTTGGAATGCATTGCAATTGATAGATAAACTTTGACCAACGTTGAGAGGACAGGAAACCTAAGTCATCGGTTAGACGGGCGCTTCCGTTGGGAAAAGTTTTGTGAGGCAAATCAAAATCTCCTAGAACACTGAATTATGAAAGATTGGAGTTTGTGCAAATGTTATATGTGTTAGGGGCGCATCTTGGGGCCAATCCTCGAGGTGTAGGAGAGTCGCAGTGGAGCCGCAGCAATCAGTCGAGAGGTGCTTCCCTATGTGTATATTATGAGGCATTATGCCTACATATTATGGGATCTCCCTTTGAGGAGAAGGGAAGGTGAATGTTGGACTACATATTGGATACAAACACAAAATCGTCATAAGCATTTAGTGCAAAGTAAGTTTTAGACTCTCCTGGCTGGCCGTGTGGTGGGGTTGTCTGTCGTATGCATGAGGTCGGGCTAGTGCCATAGCCAGTGCCGGCCCATTTTAGGTCCCATCAATGGTGCATTTTTCGGGAGCTTCCAAAAAGTGGTGGTTCTCAAATCTAGGGTTTTTAGGGACCAAATAGTTTGTTTATGTTCTCTAACAAGGACCGTCAAGTCGAAATACAAAAAGTAGAACGTGTTGAGAGGGCTAAACGGATGTTGGAGATTGTAAGATGCTATTCTCCTCAAAGGAGCAGCCCGTTACGCATAAGTGGCAGTGGTTCTAGTAACCTAGGTGTTATGAGTAGCTCTTCGAGTGCAAGTAGAAGTCTTGGTACTTCCCTATTTCTAGTTAATCAACCCACAACAAGTGGGGGTGTAGTATTGCCTACACAAACTCCTGTTGTTACACTGGATTTACTAGCATTAGGAGCACCGTTGGCCATTTTCCATGGGTTAGCAGAAGAAGATGGAGAACTCCACATTAAGGAGTTTCAAACACTCATGTTCAACTATCGAATCCAAGATGAAGGACACCTAATGATGTCCTTCAACATGACGTTAAAAGGAAGAGCAGTAGTGTGGTATCACGGTCTAGAAGCCAGAACCGTAGCTAGCAGTGCCCAATTTTTTACAGCTTTCCGTAGGGAGTTTTTCCCTGAGAAGGGTGGACAATATTGGTTGCGTGTTCTGAACGTAACACACCAAGAGCCAAATGAGAATGTCCAGGCATAAGCCAAGAAACTAACACAAGTTCTTTGCAAACTTAACACTTATATTCCCATTCCAGCGGCTGCACAGTTGCAATATTTCCTACATGGATTGGATTTTAATATCCAAGTGCAGCTGAGTAGTGTTGCTTTGGCTGATATTTACACTGCCATTACCTAAGCAGAAGGAGTAGAGTCGCGCTTACAAGCGGCTTATATGGCAAGGATAAATTGGAATGGTAATAATTTGGCCTTGACCAATGGGAGTCAAGGGGACCCCATGTTAAATACGAGTGGCAGAGGGAGTATTATGTTGAATTTTCCTATATTACCAGCTACTCCTAGCATGACTATGCCTATGGCTAGTCAAGCAGCCTCAGTAAATAGTTGTAGAAATCAAACAATGAATCCTAATGTTGTCCCAGTTGGCTAGTCAAGCAGTCTCAGTAAATAGTGGTGGAAATCAAACAATGAATCCTAATGTTGTCCCACTTGATTCCTAATCAAGTGGTTAGGCCCATGGGATGAAAAACTGACGATCATGGCTATGAGTTGAGTGCTTCTAATGTCCTTGGTAAAGTTAAGGATATGATGAAGCACTACACTGATATGACCTCTAACAGTATCGACAAATAGCTGTGGATATCAATTTTCTTAAGAAGCAATAGAATTTGATAGGGAGCTAATGCCCTGAAGAGGGTGGCCCCTCAAGATTCAGCTGTAAGTGGTGTGAGGGCCCAAAAAATCCGAAATTTAGGGAAAAAATCTTCGACATCAAAGGCGACAGCTCTGCAACTATGACGATTTTAAGCACTAAGTGAAAGACGGCTTTCAAAAGGCGCCCGAGCGACACTTGTGGATTTTTTATAAATTTTCCATCTACCGTGCGGGATGCTGGGAGCTACCAGTTAGTGCGGGACCTCAAGACGGACGCATAGAATTTTTCAGAGGTCAAATCAGAGTCCGGACGCGAAAGTTGCCAGAAATTGGCCAAATTTGAAAAGGTGGACATTGAGAGATCAAAGGGGGGTGCCCTTTGGGGCTTAACCCCCCCATTTTGTTTTGAGGCGTGGCGGCAGCATGTCGATGCCCTGATCAACCGCGCTTAAGAAATGCCCCCCCCCATAAATCGATGAGATGGCTTCAATAGAAGCCATACAACAAATCATTGCAAGCAAATCAACAATTTTTCCTGATCCTATTGCTGGTTTTCGCGCAAGTTATGGCTGACCGAATGAAGAGATCAGAATCTAATCTTTCTCTCTCCTCCCTCTCTCTCCTCTTTATGGGTTGTTCATGCGCACTATCTTGAAGGAGGAATCGAGAAGGAGATTAAAGGAAACGATGATGGAGATTGATGGAGATGCTGAAGATTGATGTGCAGCATTGGATTGAGAGCAAGGGAGGCTCCGTCCGCTGGTCACACAGTCATTTAATGCATCTCGGGTTTCGTAAAAACACGGTATGACTATTTTTTAATGAAGAAAATGAAGTTTTTTGATATTTTATGATGGAAATGATGTTCTTATGTATTGAAAATTTCTTTGAGTGCTGGTTGCATCATGTTTAATTGCTGTCTATGAAAAAATTTTGATTTCATAATGATTTACATACGTTATTTAAATTCTCGCAAAACCCGAAATGTGGTTTTTAAGCGGTAAAATGATAGTTTTGTCGTTTTGGGTGGGTGAAATGTGTTCCTATGGGAAAAAAATGACAAATAAATCGAATGCTGGTATGCTGAAGTGATTGGAATAAGAAAAATCAAGAAATAGCATATTTTATTGACAAATAAATCAAAAAAATAGAAAAATTAAGGGGAAAAAAAGAAATGCGCTTCACAAAAATAAGGAAAATATAATGAGTGTTTGTGGATGTATGATAGTGGCAAAACATGAGGTTTAGCCCCAGTTTGCTCTATCTCTTTGTCAAAGTTTGTGATTTACCGCTTTTCATACATCAAAACATGACAAAATGAACCTCTACACCTATACAATGAAAGCAATACCTAAACGTAGGGGGTGAGGTGTTTGAATGGTGTGATTTGCGTGCTGTTTATTACTATTTTTTTCTAATGCATATCATGATATAGATGGTGCACAGATTGGATGCTGTATGCTCATGTAGTGAACGCCTGAAGGTCCCCAAGAACAAAAGAACTCTACTTTTTGCACAAAACTCAAGGTAGAAAGCATGCACGATATGAACAAGAGACCAATTGGGTGCAATCTCCCCCCATGCCTTATGTGAGCGCTTCACAAAGGATTTATTTTTTTGTATTAATCATCTTCAAGCTCAAATAATAGCCCAAATTACAAAATAGCATGCTTTTGGCTTTTGAGTTTGTTTTAGCACAAAATAGAAATAAAGCTAATGGGCGGGCGCCCAAAGAGTCAGGCATACCCAATACAATGTCCAAATACAAATATCATAATCATGCGCCCATACGCATACAAAATAATAAATAAATATCCAACGCCTCAATAAATAGGCACGACAAAATATAGACGCCATGCCTAAGGTATGCGCCCATCAAAATATAAGTGATAACTCGAATACACGCTATCCTCCAATGCTTTCCTCCGCCACTGCTGCTATCTCTACACATCAACTGAATCATTCACAATCGTTAGTAAAATAATACAATTAAACCGACAAAAGTGAATACCTAGCAGTCTTCAGCTACATAAATAAATCAACTGGTTAGAAATCAATCCTAACCTTAATTTATCACGAGTGCGCACTCTAAACTCATAAATGTTTATTAATTTAATATGTATTTTGCGAAATCACCCACTATGGAATCACCCATGTACACACTAAATTAATGAAACACCCGAAAAGGATAGGCATCCCCATCAACTTCTCACACAAAGAATCCACTTTGTGTATGAGCCCTGGTCAACAAAGTTTACGGAATCCACCATGGCACGGAATCCACTGTGAAATATGCCTCCTGGCATCAAACCCCCGGGGTGGGATAACAATCGTCCTCAATTGCTAGTAGCTCAATGTGGAGCTAACAGAGTGGGGAAAGCATTTAAGTCTCTAGCGTGCATCCATTGGGCCTCTTCAACGGGATGGTTTTTAAACTTGACCAAATATCTAGAATATCTACGGCCATTTCTAGTGGTCATAAAGTCAGTATCTATGATAGCTTCAGGCTCAAGTATTTCAGTCTCTTTATCTAACAAAGGTGAGTTTTCATAAACAGGGTGTATAGGTAATTGGCCTCTAAAGGGTCGTAATAAACTAATGTGAAAGGTGTTGTGAATTTTCCAGTGAGGTGGTAGTTCTAACTTGAATGCATTGTCATTGATTTTGTGAATGATCTTAAATGGTCCATAGAATCTAGGTGCTAATTTTACAACTGGGTGTTTATCTATACTTTGTAATCTACGTTTTTCTATTCTCAACCAAACATAGTCATCAACTTTGAAATTCATGGCCTGTCTTTTCTTATTGGCTTGTTTTGTATACGATTACTAGGCTTTGGCAATCATGTCTTTAACCTCATCGAAAATAGTAGCGTGCATGTTAGCAATATCATCAGCACTTTGAATTCTATTTGATAAAGATGCGACAGGTGTAGACAATCTATAACCATAAATCACTTCAAATGGTGCTTTCTTTGTAGATGTGTGTGGTGTATTGTTATATGCAAACTGCAGTAAATGTAAATGTGTGTCCCATGTCTGTGGTTTAGAAATAGTGTAAGCACATAAAAGATCTAAAATAGTACTATTAGTGGCTTCTGTTTGTCCATTAGTTTCAGGATGAAATGCAGATGAGAAATCAAACTTTGTTCCTAGGTTAGCAAACAAAGTAATCCAAAAGTTGTTACAAAATCTAGAATCACGGTCAGAAATAATAACTTTTGGTAATCCATGATTAGTGAAAATAGTTTTCAAAAATAATTATGCTGCCTGAGATGCTGTTAAAGTTTTCTTACATGGAATGAAATATGCTTGTTTACTAAACCTGTCTACTATAGTCCAAATCATGTCATGATTAGCTTTAGTATTAGGTAAACCAGTAATAAAATCCATAGAAATCTGTTCCCATGGTTTTGATGGAATAGATAAAGGCATAAGTAAACCATACTGTTTACCATGATGTCTCTTAACTCTTTGACAAACCAAACATTCAAAAACAAAGTTAGATACATCTGTGTCCATATGTAGCCAATAAAAATCTTCAGTCAATATATGCAAAGTAGATATGATACCTCTATGACCTTGATATGGAGGACAATGAATCTCATTCAAAACAAAAGATCTAAATGGAACTGTAACACATAATCTCTTTTCATAAAACATGAATCCATCATTGTAAGACAGTGAATCAATAGGAATCCATTTATTTCCAACTAATTTATTCCAATCATCATGAAAAGTAATGTCCTGATGATAAGTATCTTTCATAGGAGTTAGAGAATCAAATGATATAACAGAAATATTATGAATGGTGGGTCTTCTACTTAATGCATCGGCTACTACATTTTCTTTACCTGGTTGATATTGAATAAGGGGATGAAAACTCTGAATACAAGCTGCCCATTTGATATGTCGGTCAGATATTTGAGGTTGACTAAGTAAATGTCTAATACTTTGTTGATCAGTCTTAATCATAAACTCAAAACCCATTAAATAATGTTTCCATTGTCTTAAAGCTTGTACAATAGCTAACAATTCTTTATCATATGTGGAATATTTAAGTTCGGATGGTTTCAATTTACAGCTAGAATAGGCTATGGGATGATTACCTTGCATAAGTACGGCTCCTATTCCAGATCCGCTAGCATCAGTAACTACTAAAAAGAATGGTCTATTAAAATCAGGTAGTTGTAATATAGGAGCATGGGTTAATGCATGTTTCAATAAATCAAAAGATTTTTGTTGATTATCAAAGTATCCGAAGGAGTAGTAATGTTGTCCTCATCTTCCATAAAGTCAGGCATTTCCTCACGTTCTTCATCTTCCATTGCTCCAAGATAGTTGATATGGACAGGTGGCTTCTTCGATTGGCAATTGGCTGCTAGATGTCTAGGTTGATGGCATTTGTAACACACTATAGGTTTGGCTTTAGATACATTGTTTGCAATGGCAGGAAGTTTAGGAATATTAGGATTTGGCTATGAAGATGGCTTAGGGTTTTGATTGGTATTTGATGGTAAAGGAGGTGGTTTTGTCCAAGACTTACGAAAAGATGATGAAGGAAATTGACTTTGATTGAATCTTCTAAAATTTGAATTGAATTGCTTAGAACCATAGTTACCATTTGGTTGAAATTGTTGTGGACGCTTGCTTCTTTCTCAAATCTTGTCTTCAGTGTCATGAGCTAAAGAAATTGCATCTTCAAGAGTTGCATGCTTGAACATATTGACTTCAGCGTAGTAATGCCTAAGTAATCCAGACATATACTTGCGCTTGTAAGTCGCTTCAGGTACGTCTTCAAGCATGCGTAATTGAAGTAAGGCATTCCAAAAGCATTCGGTATACTGAGAAATAGGCTCACGATCTCTTTGCTGAAGAAGGTCCCATTGCTTTATGGCTTTTTCATGGAATTGTGGAGGAAGGAAATTCTGCATAAACTTCTTTTTGTAACTCTCCCAGGTAGTGGGACAATCTATACTCTTACGAACCACGGTCCACCAAAGAGATGCTCTATCCACTAAATGATTAGTGACACACTTGATTTTATCTTTTTCAGCGTATGTTTCCTCATGAAAGTAATCATCAAACTGACTGATGAATGCAAGAACAGTTTTTCCATCTCGAGTGCCATTGAAAGTACGGAATTTGAAATTTCTTTTACTTATCTTTGTTTCTTTGCGGATGGATTGAGCTTCAAGAGTCGCATCAATGGTTCGTCGGATAAGATCTTCGGGTTGTGGTTCCTCTTTGTTGGTAGTCAATCTTTGTAAATTGGCCAATTGAACTTGCAATGCTTGCCGGGCTCTTCGTTCTTCATCCAACTGCATCACAATTAAATCCAACTTTTGTTCCACCGTAGGTTCAGGAAGATCACCTTCAGCCATTAAATCATCCATATTTTGTTCCGTCATCCTGCAAAAATTCAAAAGACCTCACACTCTCAAAATCCAATTAACGGGATGAGCGTAGCGCAAGATCGGATGTACAAGGCTTATATATTTTTGTTTGGCTTTCACGGTCTTCGTCTTTGGCAATTGCGGGATTTGAAATTTTTGTAAAATCTGCATTTGACCTTCTACATGTGCTGAAACTGGTTCAACAAGTCTACATATGTGAACAGAGTCTTCCACGGAACAATTTTGCAGTTCGGTGCTTCTGCGCAGGAACAATCCTTATGGGAGTTTTGGGCACAAGTCAGTTCTGACTTCTGGTGACTTGCTGGACTTGCAGAATAAGTCAGTTTGTACTTGGGAAATAAGAAAGCTTTGGTAGACTTGATTGACTAAGAATTTTTAAGCTTCTTACACTGTCGTGAAGTTTTAGGACATATTCATGTCCTTGGCAGATTCGTCGCGGCCCAGAAGATGTTGCTGTTGCCCGTCGATATAAAAATTTGAAGCTTTCTAAGCTTCTTATTAAGCTTTCTAAGCTTTAAACTTAAGCTTTTAAGCTTTATGAAAGATATGGAGATTACTATTTTCTCTGTACAAAGTGACTTGGAGAGAGGGATGTAGGAGTGGTCCTCCACCATTACAGGCCGGTCCTTCGCGATCAGAGGCTGTAAACAGAGGTTCTTAACCACAGAAATCCACCCGTATTGACCATTCGCAATGAGACTGACCGTAGAGCTTGATCGTTCCAGGAGCTCCGCCTTCGCACAAGATGGGTAGCGATTGGAAGCTCTCGATCTCAGCTTCGCTTTGATACCACTAGTGCATAGATCGGATGCTGTATGCTCACATATTGAACACCGAAAGGTCCCCAAGAACAAAAGAACTCTACTTTTTGCACAAAACTCAAGGTAGAAAGCATGCACGACACGAACAAGAGACCAATTGGGTGCAATCTCCCCCCATGCCTTATGTGAGCGCTCTAGAAAGCATGTATTTTTTTGTATTAATCATCTTCAAGCTCAAATAATAGCCCAAATTATAACATAGCACGCTTTTGGCTTTTGAGTTTGCTTTAGCACAAAATAGAAATAAAGCTAATGGGCGGGCGCCCAAAGAGTCAGGCATACCCAATACAATGTCCAAATACAAATATCATAATAATGCGCCCATGCGCGTATAAAATAATAAATAAATATCCAATGCCTCAATAAATAGGCACGACAAAATATAGACGCCATGCTTAAGGTATGCGCCCATCAAAATCTAAGTGATAACTCGAATACACGCTATTCTTCAATACTTTCCTCCGCCACTGGTGCTATCTCTACACATCAACTAAAGCATTCACAATCGTTAGGATATAGTACAATTAAATCAACAAAAGTGAATACCTAGCAGTCTTCAACTACATAAATAGATCAACTGGTTAGAAATCAATCCTAACCTTAATTTATCACGAGTGCGCACTCTAAACTCATAAACGTTTATTAATTTAATATGTATTTTGCGGAATCACCCGCTATGGAATCACCCATGTACACGCTAAATTAATGAAACGCCCGAAAAGGATAGGCATCCCCATCAACTTCTCGCACAAAGAATTCACTTTGTGTATGAGCCCCGGTCAACAAAGTTTACAGAATCCACCGTAAAACCTCACGGAATCCACTGTGGCACGGAATCCACCGTGAAATATGCCTCCTGGCATCAATAGATTTCATTGTATTTTAATTAAGAGGATAGTAGCACGAGTGTTGTCTCGGTGCTATCCTTACATCGCTGCAATGAGTTAGTGAATGAGCATTGGAAAGCCTAGTTATGCACAACACGTTTCTGATTGAAAATTATGTTTGAGCACTTTAGCATCATCCACTTTTGCATGTGCATGTCAACCATGGTATTAGAATACAAAGAACTGGATACATAGCACCTGTTTTCGATTAGGATGACCTACGCTTGAGTGTGGAAAGGAAACTTAAGCCGTAGGATAGATGTTCGTTTCTTGGGGAATTATTTGGGAAGGACACATGGTATCTCCTGGAATACTTTCAAAATGAAAGAGTGGAGTTTGTTCATTTGTTCTATATGTTGAGCAGCGCATCAAGGGGCCAATCCCTGCGATGTAGGAGAGCTGCAATGGAGCCGCGGTGATTCCATCGAGAGGTTGCCTCCCATGTATGTGATTATCGTGGCATTTATTGCCAATGTGTATGGGTTCTCCCTCTGTGGAGTTTATAGAAAGGGAAAAGTTGGACTACAAAACTATAAACTCATAGGTTAGGCTTTAGGAGAGTTCGTTCTTTAGCAATAGATAGACGCTCCTGGCCCGCAAGGCCGTGTTGGTGTATTTTTCTGTCATGAGCATGAGGTCCGACTAGTGCTATAGCTAGTGCCGGCCCATTTTAAGTCCCATCAATTCAATTTCATAACATGTTGCAACAAATGAACCACTTTTTTTATATGGTTATGAAACTAGATTTGGTCATATGGTTAAAACTACTTTATAAAAATATAGATATCTTGTAAGTTTCACCATGAGATTAAATATCCACCTTTCAAGTGTTTTTAATGTTATCTTATGTTGATATCTATGGGATTTACTACATAGCTGGATTTATTTATATGTGAATCTCATATCACAATAAACCACATCCTCTATTTAACTAGCCTTTGAAAACCATATGGCTAAAAACCATGAAAAAGTCTCTAATCTCATAGATAAGTCTTATGACTAAAAATGATTTGATCACATGGTTAAAACCAATGGCAAAGTTTCTACAATATGACTCCTTTCAAGAAAAACTTAGATGTACAATAATTGAAATGTTAACTTTGTGCCAAATGGAGTCGTAAGATTGCTACATAACCACATTGACATATGGGTGGATCTCATATTGGACTAAATCTCATTCTTGATTTAAAAAGGATTTGACCACATGGCCAAAAACCTTAGCAAAGCTCCTAGAGTATGATCCTTGTATAAGAAACTTACATGGAGAAGAAATCCAATGTTAACTTAGGGACAAAATTATCCATGAGATTTTATACATAACAACAATGATTTTTCACTATACCTCATACCACACCAAGAGTCAACATTTCATTATCGCTTGGCCATTTGATTAGGCCCATGGCCAAGTGTCACTATTAACAAAATTTGATCTTCTAACCAGAGCCCTTGTCAATGTTTCTACTATATAACTCTTGCAAGGAAAACATAATTAGTGCTAACTTAGGGCCAAAATAATCCATGAGATTTGATACATAACCACATTTATTTATGGTTAGACCTCATACCACACTTAATATCAAATTTTAATATTTCATTTTACAGAAGAGTCCCTTTGGAGTATTTTTATCTTGTATTTTGTAAAATATTGTGGTTTTATGTTTTCAATTTTCAACCTAGAAATCTTATACATTTATTTAGGTTTTGTGGATTTTGACTATTTGTAGATCCACTTTTGTTTGACAACATTTTCTCTTTGTAGAACTATTTAATGGCAAAGAAAGATAGTACATCTAGAAAGGACACCTAAACCATTGATGGAGTTAGACTTGGTGATTTTGTGTATCCATGGTATGTGGATGCTTATGATAGACAAGGAAAAAGGACCGAGAATGTTCTCTTATTTACTTTATAGAGTGATATTGCATTTTTTCAACAAGATGGTGTCATAGAGAAGCTAACAGATGGATGTGTTCTGGAAAAGAGGGAATAACATATAATCTTGTTAAGATCAAGGGGAAAAATGTAGTATACAAACTTGATCCTTTGTCATTTCACTTTATATGTATTAAAGAGGATGAAGAATACTCTTTGAAAAAAATGGCTTGGACCTTATTTGAGGAGGTAAATACTATTCAAGCTATTCAAAATACTGAGTTACTTTCCCTATTAAGAAAAGTTGATCGCCCCAACAAAAGAATGAAGCTCCAAGTTAAACAAAAAGACTCAAGATCTTCATCTCTTCTTAAGAAGAAAATAATACACAAAATCCCACAAGCTCAAAGTCAAAATCGCCTCAACAAAGTTCCTTATCACAAGCTCTAGTTGTTAGTATGGCTACTAACACTAGTGAGAATGATGCCACTTTACCTTCCATGCTAGAAGGTACACCTACAAAGCCAATAACTTCTCTTAAGGTCAAGGGAGTAGAGAGAACATTTGATTTTCCTAAGATAGTTAAAAAGAAGGGAAAGAAGAAAGAATTAGGATTTCACATGTTCGAAAAATTCTTTCCATTTGATCCAACAATACAATTTCCTATTCTCATATGATAGGGGCACCTCCTTTGTATGTTTATAGGTCACTATGTTAGGATTATGTGGAGAAGCTAACCACATCTTTCATAAAGAATCCCATGAATCTAGCAACAATAGCATATCTTATGCATTTTTAACAAGACAACAATGAGAAGAGACTCATGCATTATGGTGAGGTGGATGCTAATAAGTTGGACACTTAAAGTTGTTGGATTATATCAGGGCTTCACTCAATTCATGTAGCAAATATATATATTCAAAAGTAATACTACACGTTGTCTAGAAACCAAGCAGTTATACACCATGAAAAATGCTAGAATATTAGTTGATTGTCCTACCAAAATGTGCATTGAGCTTTTATGAATGACAAATATGGAATCACATATTGTTATGAAGAATGCCCCTTATGTTGAGCAACTTCAACAATTAAGAGATCTGTGCTAACATTTGGTTCTCTACCAAAACCCCAACAAGGGCTTCCTAAGAGAAGCTCTCAAAGAGTACCATGGCATGAAATAACATATAAGCTTATCTTCTCTTTTTGTGAAAATTAGTGTGATTCTCTTTCTTTTGTTCTATTCTCACTATTTTGATCTCTCTTCTTTGTAGAGATTTGAGGTACACATTGGAGAAAATTGTGTATCTAGAGATTGCCATATGATTGTTATCTCCCAAGAAATATTTGATAGTTTGATCAAAATCATCAAGAGATACTCTAGAGGTAAGCTTATATCCCAAGAAGAGAGTTCAAGAAAGAAGGGAAGGCAATCTTCTCTTGATGCATGTCATTTTCTTATGGGTCTAAAGGATGGAGGCATCCTTACACTACAAGAGGAGATCAATGAAGGTCATATCCTTTTTCTTAGAAACAAATGGGATAAGAAAGATATGATCGACATGGAAATAAGGGCTAAGAAAATCAAGCAAGATAGAGTTATAAAGGAGGAATTAGTCACTCTTTTCAATGCCTCAATTCCAAAAAGTAGCATTGTTATGAAGACTTGGAAAGAGCTTGTTGATGACTATGATATCAATGATAAAGTCTACACAAAGATCTTAGGCATTTTCAATGATTGGGTATCAAAGAAGCTCACACATGGAGCTGATGTAGGGGCCCTACCAAATGGAGCAAATGACATTATGAACTTTCTAATTGGAAAAAAGAAAAATCCTCTTTAATCCTCCATTAGTCTACCTTGGCATGTATATGTTATATCGGATGCAATCTAGAAACCTTTGATCTTATACATAACATTTACAAAGATCCAATTACCATTGGGATTGTTGTTCTAGATGCAACACATGAGTTGAGGGAATAAAATGGGACTCTATAAAGTTTAGAAAGGTTGTACCCACTCTACTACAAATGACATGTGAACCTAAACAATTCATGTTGTTATCATTTCTTGATTGAAAGAAAATGGCAGCTTTGGAAAATGCTCTTGAAAGCATTTGTTGCAATAATCACATGTTATTTTTGGTAGTGTTGAATTCCTATCCCAATGGATAGAACATTTGATTTTGGATCTATAGATTCCTTTGTGGTTTTGACATTAGTGACCATAGAAAAAAGCTTCGTCAATTTTGAGTGATATATAAACAATGTCAGCAAACCTTCCATTTTGGACTTTGAAGACTTGGAAAAGGAATGCAATGATGAAGACATTGAAGAAGACCAGAGGATTGCAAAGGCCGTGTTGAGAAAGAAAATGAAAGTTATAGGGGCTACAATCAAAGCACTCAATGATGCTCATGAGGTTATATTTGATGTATATGCAAGTGGACTTGCATCTAAGGTGGCATTGGTAAATCACATGAAGACTATTGCAGTGGTTTGCAACACTTAAGACCAAAGAGAGGTTGAAGCACAATTGTGGAGAGTCCATGAGAGTGTCAAACAAAATTCAAATGCCCAAGAGGTTCCTCCTACTAAAGGTCAAGTTCTTGAAGTACCACCCAAGAGCGTAGAAGAATCAAGCCAAGATATAGCAAGTCTAATTATGAAAGAGAAATTAAAGGCTACTTTAGGTGTTAAAATTTTGTCCCTTCTCCTTTCATCAAGAAAGACACATTGATGTACTTTTGTTTTTTTTCTTGAAAAGTTACCTCCATTAGCATTTACGATATTTCCTTTCTTTTGTGATATTTCTTAAAGAAAATCTATTTTAGTTTTTTTAAATTTTGCAAAAGGTATTCAGCATGTTTGGTTTAAAAAATCTATCTAAGTAAATATTTTGCTAAAATAATGAGCTCATTAAAATTTATCATCCTTTGTAAGGACAACTATTTAAAGGAGATATTGTAATCTAGTATGTAAGAATTCTTATCCCAATGAAAAGTTTGAACTAGCTATGCAAAATTTACTTAAGTTTATTTTAGATATTATTTCAATTAAACTCTCATATGTGGTGTGTAATGATCTTGCAATGCTAGTTTTGGTTAGATTTTTTCACATGGTCAAATCTCTTATCTCTTATAATCTCTTTTGCTACATTAGTAGTGTATGTCTATGCTTATACATTAGGATGAGAGAGCCAAAAATATATTTCACACCCTAAAAAATTTTCACTACATCCCCCAAAGGAGAATTACAACAAAGAATTCACCTCTAATGTGTCTTTTGATATGTGTATATCGAATATTAAGATAAAATAATTGTTACAATTCATACGCTTAAATATCTATGGGATATAACTAGTTCAAAAATAGAATGGTTAGTCTTGAAGAAGAAACTATGAAAATTTTATCCAAATAGAGTACACCTTATCTCAATTAAATTTTCATGTGTCACTTATATGTGACAATAGTTTTGGTCACATGGTCAAATGTATCATGCTTAAATTTTCTTTTAATAATTAGGACTAATAAACACATTCTTTGTACTTGGCATTTTGAATGCCTTTTTAGAATCTGAGTATGTTTAATATTATAATTATAAGGCAATTATTTAACTAATTATAATCCTCTATTGTTAGTAGCCCAAGTATACTTATAATTAGCAATAAAAAGCAGGTATGAAAAAATGACTTTATTAGAATAGACTTTACCTCAAAGAAATCATCATATATATTTTCTTCACCTCATGATATTACTCTTAGTTAGATTTGTCCACATGGTGGAATGTCTCTTTTCTTAAGACATCATTTACTAGTACCTATACATGTATTTGTCAATATGAAGTTAAATTGCTTTAGTGTTCTATGCCATCTTATAGCTCAAACATTAAGTAGAATGATGAGGAAGTAAATGTATCTAACATGCTTCTTTTTCTTCTTTGTAACTTCAACTAAGAAATCTATGGTTGGATATCTAACAACAGATTCAACAATAGTAGAGCATGATAGTGTGATTGATGCGTCCTTGATAAGAAATCCAATACAATTATGTATAATGCTTGATCATCTCAATGGCCTTCTTTTACAACGATGCTTTGCAAGTCTAAAAAGTTCCAAAGTTTTCAAATGGAAAAGCAATGGCTTGTTCTTTGACTAGGATGTATGGAGTTTCTTGAAGCCTTATATGTAAGATTCCAAGTGGGAGTTTGGTCAATAGTTGTACACAAGAATGTCATGGCAATGATTAAGTTCTTGGAGATCCATGCAAAACTGAAGTATCCTTTCTTCATGGTTTAGGGGCAAGAACAATGTCATAGACATTCACTCAAAATCATATATAGGCTAGATAAGATGGGAGTAGAAGCAATATTCAAGCCTCCATTAAACTATATATGGGATGAATATGGAGATCTTTGTCAGGATACTAAGACTATTCTCATAGATGACAACCTTATGTCCAAATCCTATTCAGAACTACATTTATCCAAAAACATTTGATACTAATCGCGGAGACTCTATCTTGATCAAAGAACTTCTATCATACTACTTGAATTGCTTAAGCAAATACCATGATGCATGTGAAGTCATCAAGTTTGATTGATATGGAAAGGAGCCAATTTAATATGGACATGAATTGTATGCATTGTTCAAGGTTGTCATTGATGAATGGACTAGAGCAAAGAATGATGATATTTCATCTTTATCATCAGCACCACATAAGACCATGATTGATAAAGATAGAAGATATATTCAACCTTCAACCACTTCTTGCTTAAAGCGACCATCTATTATACAAATGTCCTTAACAAATGCCTCATGTCATCCATCTCTTACACTGAACAACTCACAATTATCCAAGTTGAAGCTGACTCTTTTAGTCTTTACTTTGAAAGATATGGAAGCAATGCAACTTACTCATCAGTTAAGATATCACAAACATTTCACAAATAGTAGCATAGCTAAACATTTTATACAAAATCTACCAAAGTTGTATTTCTCAATATATATGATGTAACGAGGTAGTGACTCTATATGGACTAATTTTGAATCCCATAATAGATATATCCCTTATATTAAGGGCTTTTGCATGGTTATGGAATATACGCTTGTTTGGAATTTAAAGTTTTTTATATAGTTACCTTGGTGTTTTTAAACACCACCAAAGTCAATGAGATAATCTACTTAGTGCTTGTTATTTTTTCAATAACATAAGTTGATTGTGCTAAAATTTCTTATAAAGTGGTTTAAGTCCAATTTTGTACTTTATATCTTAGCTAACAACTAAGTCTTAATTAGTAATAAAATTTATGTCTAGATTTTTGGAAACACAAAACGATGGGGTCAAAGGTTAAATCTTTAGTCTTATAAAAATCATGAACTTCTAGCATGGTACACAAATCTTCATTTTATGATCTGAAAGTTCATTTATCTATTCAAAGTGTTAAGCTAATTGATTTTGGCCAAAGTAGATATCCATCTTTGTTAAGATAGATGGAACTTTTGAACAAAAGACATTTATATATGAATATACATACAAAAAACACAAATGGGATGAGCAATAATTTAGTGTGCTTCTGTCTATTGGTTTACACAAAAAAGAACCATCACATCATAAGTTATCCAAACTTATGATGTGATGGTTCTTTTTTAACATACTTGTGTCTGTTGGTTTACACAAAAAAAAGAACCATCACATCATAATTTATCCAAACTTATTACTATATGGTATCAAATCAACTTATAAAAGAAGAAACTCATATTATAATATATTCAAATTCATAACATTATAAAATTTGACCTTAAAAACATACCTTCATATAATGTTTGAGGCTCTTGTATTCTAACTTCTCTCTACACTCCTTCAAACCTTTAAACTATAATACTTTCTACATGGATTAGATTTCAACATCTGAGTGTAGTTGAAGAGTGTCACTCTTACTAATATAGATACTACCATTACATAAGTGGAGGAGATAGAGTCACAATAACACGCGACCTATGTATCTAGGGTACATCCCTATTTAAGTCTGGGTCCTAACAATAATATGACATTAACTATAGCTAGTGGAGGTCAAGGCGTGATAAGTACACCCATGACTAACCCTAATGTAAGAGGAGACATGATGCAAAATGTACCTATCTTGCCACCTCCTCCTAATGCTGCTATGCCAATGCCTATAGCTGAGTAGCTCTATTGAACAGTGGAGGCCAAATGATGAATCTCAATGTAGTGTTAATTAATCAAGGACAAATACATAACTTGGTAGTTAGGCCATTTGAATGCCAAGGGGATGATCACAGTTATGAGTCTAGTGCATTAAATATTATTAAAAAATTTAAGGACATGATGAAGCATTATATGAATATAATAATTAAAAAAATAGACAATAGCCATAGATGTAAACTACCTAAAGAAGTAGTAAAAATTAATAGAAAGTTGATGCCTTGAAGAGAGTGGTTCATCAAGGTTTAGAGCTATAAGTGGTATGGTGGTCAACACTTCTCTCAAACTGCCCCAATGTTAAATGTGACACATGTAGGAACTTTGGCCACTTAGCCAACACCTATTGGAGAAAAATTAGTTGCCTTCAACAAGGAAGTAGATGGCCTATTTTACAATAGAGAAAAGGATGTTGTGGAAGAACTACCTAGTGGCAGTGGTGAAAGTTTGATTGAAGCAGTGTGTGTTAATTCCATTGATGCTTATAATCTACAAATAATTATGAGAGGTTAGAAGGCCAAAGAAAGAGATAAAGATAATTGAAAACTATTGAGGAAACCCCTAAACAGGATGAAGGCAGTGTGTGTTAATGCCACTGACGCTTGTAATCTACAAATAATTATGAAAGGTTAGAAGGCCAAAGAGAGAGATGAAGATAATTCAAAACTATTGAGGAAACCCCTAAATAGGATGATAAGAGCAAGAAAATCCTTAGCCATGATGTACAAGGTGGTCCTTTGAAGGCTAGTAATAACAAAGAAAACCTAAATAAGGAGCCAATGAAGAAGAATGAGAATGCTAAAAAAGTGGCACCTAATATTATGAAGCAACTAAGAGAGCCAAATGATTTGGTAGGAGAAGAGGACTATTACTAACTTTTAATAATTTGATCTCATAAATTCTCTATGTGAGATCAAGCCTAATGTTCATCTCCTATAGCTAATTAAACTATCTGTGGGAGTGCTTGAGTTCAGAAAGATCTTTTATACTAGATATATTGTCAAACCCTTGGGTGTTGGTGATGATTGGTTTAAGCATGCCAGAAAACATTACCTAAGGGTTTTAGCTTATGTTGATGGTATATTAGTAAATCATGCCATTGTGGATACATGATCTTCTATTAACATTATATGCTTTGAATTGATGGAGAGGTTGGGATTAGGGATTCAAAGAGATGCCTCCACAATTCTAAGGGTGGACAATGATAGTTTGAGAAAAATGAAAGTTCCTATTACTAAAGTCCATGCAACCGTTGCTGACATCAAATGTATCCTATACTTTGGGTTCATTAGGTTTGCAGGGTGACTAAGCTACCTGACAAATGTACTAAGTTCTTGGGACCAAAAATGGGCCCAACACTAGCTGTAAGGCTATAATAACTGATCTAGCCTATAATAAGGGAAACCTCTTTTTCTCAATCGTAGGTCAATTTTTGGGAAGACATGTGCTATGCATCAAGGAGTTGATCATTGATACTATCTTTATATGCACATGCAGTGTGGCATACCCTAGCATGCTCAAACAAGTTTAATTAGCAATAAGCTATATGTTGTACATAGACATTATTTCCATGATTTTCTCTAACATAGTGCGGCATTGAGAAGACAGAACATCGGGCTAATCCATGTTGCCTCTGCTCCTTTAGATATTCATGAAAACTTAAATGCTACACTTCAATGCAAAATCATTCATTTTTCTTTATATAAGCTTGGCATTTTAGCCTTCTTTCGATATTTATTCATTATGTGGAGTATTCTTTATATTATGTATCATTTTTCTATGGAAACACTTCCTAAGTAGGTACTTTAATAATTAGCCAAAAAATCAAGTCATTTCAACCCTCAATAGGCCATCCTTTGACACTCCACATAGTTGTTGCCAACCACCCTCACACTCCCTCGCTCCATTCCTTGCATATTGTCATGAATCAGCACCCATTCTCGCTTATCCTCTCAGCCCACATGAATAGCAATTATGGTGAAAGACAAAGACTAAATTTTGATCTCTTCAAATAATATATTATTTCTGATGATTTCTGAAGTGATGGAGAGGAAGAATTGTTGCATCTCTTGTGTAAGAGGGTACTTGTTGATTCCACCTGCTACCAAACTCCATTTTTCCCATTTGAAGAGGCGTGAAAAAAATTGCATCCCCTCCCCTCATGAAGATTCGTGGGTTATTTAACTCTCTTAAGCTTAATGAGTTAAAAAAATGGTTCAACTTGATGGGACCTAAAATGGGCCCGCACTGGCTATGGCACTAGCCAGACCTCATGCACACAACAGAGAACCTCACCACACTGCCTCGTGGACCAGGAGCATTTGAGATTCACTCTACACTAAATGCTAATGCTGTTTATGTGTTTGTATTACATCATAGTCCAACGTTTACCATCCCTTCTCCTTAGAGGGAGATCCCATAACATATAGGCATAATGCCTCGTAGCACAAACATAGGGAAGCACCTCTGGAGACTAACTGTCGCGGCTCCACTTTGACTCTTCTACACCTTGGGGATTGGCCCCAAGATGCGTTGCTCCAAGATAAAGTACACACGAGACAAGATCCACTCTTTCATTTTGAATGTATTCCAGGAGATACCATGTGTCCTTACCAAATAATTTCCAAAAATTGATCAACTAGCTTACGGATTAGGTTATCTCACACACTCAAGCGTAGGTCATTATAATGGAAAACAAGTGCTTTGCATCCAGTTATTCATGATTCAATACCATGGTTGATATGCACATACAAAAGTGGATGATCCTAATGTACTCAAACATAATTTTCAATCAAAAATGTGTCATGCACAATTAGGCTTTCCAATGCTCATTTACTAACTCGTTGCGGCGATGTAAGGATAGCACTGAGACATCGCTCATGCTACTATCCTCTAAATTAAAATAAACCCAAACCTATATCATGCTATGCATAAGCAAAATTAGCCATAAACAACACTCAAATCGCATCATTCAAACTCCCCATCCCCTACATTTAGGTAGTGCTTCCATTGCATAGGTGTAGGGGTTCATTTTATCATATTTTCATATATGAAAATTAATAAATCACAAAATTTGACAAAAAAAGAGAAAAATTAGGCTAAATCTCATGCTCCACCACTACCATACATTCACAAACACTCATTATATTTTTTTCTTATTTTTATGAAGTGTATTTCTATGTTTTCTCTATTTTCCCTTATTTTTATGCATTTATTTATCAATAATCACTATTATTTTATAATTTTTCTTATAGCAATCATTTTAGCATACTAAAATCCAATTTTATTTTCCATGTTTCCCCATAGGAACACATTTCACCCACCCGAAACGACAAAACCATCATTTTACCCTTAAAAACTGCATTTTGGGTGTTACAAGATTTAAATAGCACATGCGAATCATTATGAAATCAAAATTTTCCAATAGAAAGCAACTACAAATAATGCAACGAGCACTCAAACAAATTTTCATCACATAAGAACATCATTTCCATTATAAAATGTAAAAAAAGCTTCATTTCCTTCATAAGAAATAGTCATACCGTGTTTCTACGAAACCCGAGATGCATTAAATGACTACGTGACCGGTAGACGGAGCCTCCATAGACCTCAATTCCATGTTGCACATCAAGCTTCAATATCTCCATTAATCTCCATCATCATTTGCTTCAATCTCCTTCCCGATTCCTCCTTCAAATTAGTGCATATGAACAGCCCATGGAGGGGAGAGAGAGGGACGAGAGAGAAAGACTAGATCTGGTTATTCTTATTCGGGTAGCCATTTCTCATGTGAGAGGCAGCAATGGAGAGCGTAGGATAGCACAAGATCACTGGTGTAATCAGTGGGGTTTTTTTTTTTTCAATCCCCAGCCCTCTTCTCCCTAAAAAATCGGCGCCTCCAGACGTCGCCTCGCTCTTCTTTTTTCTATACACACAACAGACCTCATGCACACAATAGAGAACCCCACCACACATCCTCATAGACCAGGAGCATATGAGATTCACTCTACACTAAATGCTAATGTTGATTATGCGTTTGTATTACATCATAGTCCAACGTTTACTATCCCTTCCCCTCAGAGGGAGATCCCATAACATATAGGTATAGTGCCTCATAGCACAAACATATGGAAGCACCTCTTGACTGACTGCCACAACTCCTTTTCGACTCTCCTACATCTCGGGGATTGGCCCCAAGATGCATTGCTCCAACATAAAGTACACATGAGACAAGCTCTACTCTTTCATTTTGAACGTATTCCAGGAGATACCATGTGTCCTTGCCAAATAATTCCCAAAAACTGATCAACTAGCCTACGAATTAGGTCATCTCATACACTCAAGCGTAGGTCATCATAACATAAAACAAGTGTTATGCATTCAGTTAGTCATGTTCCAATACCATGGTTGATATGCACATGCAAAAGTGGTGTAACTATCTTGTTGCTCTAGCAACATTGATGGCTAGTGCTTATTTATTTCTACCATCTAGATTATCATGTCATGTCTAGTTACTACTTATCGCCATCATATTTAGCATTATGCCACCATTTGCAGTATTCCACTTACTACCTATTTCTTCATATTTAGCTTAATGACACCATTTGTAGCAAGTAAATATCTCCAAACTATTGTTATATATCATTCACATCTTATGGAGTGCCTATGAGTGCTCATTCCTACCTTTGCACTCTTAATGAAGCTCTGAGATAGTGAGTCTATTGGAAAATTTTTTGTTATATTTAATCTTGCAAAGTCATAACGTTAAAGAAAAGAAATATATGCATATATTTGTAACATTCGCATAAACATATTTTTTTTAAAGGATAATATAAATTTTTTTATATTCCCCTCCCCAGCCGACTGATGTGCTGGAAGGGGAGGGGAATAGCAAGGAAGTGGAAGCTCCTCGTCGCTGAGAGCTCACTGGTGTAGGAGGCCATGCCTCTCGCCACATTGAGAGGGAGGATTCCCCCACCGCCCCAGCTATTTAAGCCGGGGATGATGAGACGATGGGAAAGGGGCTGCTGCCATAAGAAAAAGGGCAGGCTAAGGGTATAGTGTGGAGGCACCGCCGTTGAATAAGAGGGGGAGGGAATCCTGAGACTGCAGTGGTCCGAGAGGAGAGGGGTGCCGTCACCCTGTTGCGCCGAGCTAGAGGGAGAGGGTGGTCATGGAGAGGGAAGAGCCAGCCCTACTATTCTGCTGGACAATAGACACGTCAGCGGCCACCCTGATCCACCGCTGAAATCCATCGTGGCCACAACCTGGCCGTCGCATCACGGTTAGGGAGTTAATTTTCCCCCACGTGTCCTTCCCCTGAAGCTTGGAAGCTTCCAAAAAGGGGGGCCATCTTAGCCCCCATTCCCCTTCGTCTTTATGAAACCTTTTTTTTACCACCACCCCGGGTTTTAAAACCCCTTAAGCCTTCTTTCACCCCCCCCCCTTCTCATGCCTTTTCAAAAACCCTTCCATACCTCCCGTGACTTAACCTTTAAACCCTTTCTGTGGCATATTGAAAACCCCCGTGTGTAAAATCCCTTATCTCCCTTCCCTTGTGACATATTGAAGACCCCCTGATGTTTAAAGCTCATAAGGTTTCTTTTTTCCTTAGCCTTCCTATGCTTCCAGTGGGTTTTAAAACTGCGTGCTTTATAAAATTCCTTAAGCCTTTCTCTTGGACTTAGGGATTACTCCCCATTTCTCCCGTGGTTAAAACCCTTAGCCTTTCCTTACCCTTTTCAAAATACCCTTAGGAATTTGATTTTTTCCCCTACTTGAAAAAGAGAAGAAAAGTATTGAGGTGCAAGGGAGCAATGGTGGAATTCTGAAAAGGAGTGTAAAGCTGCTTCTACGTCCGAAGGACTACAATTGCGATGCCTCCTAAAAAAGTCCAAGGCGCAGCTGCGGGAGGGTCATCTCCCGGTATCCATGTGGATATCTCACCCCAAACCCAGGTTTTCCTTTCTAAATTATTATTCGATATTGTTGTAATTCAATCTTGCAAGGTTAATTGTTAGAAATAGGATATATTTTCGTCCTAGTGGTTCACGTCGAAGGAACTTAGTCATCAATACTTTAAATGGAACATGCAAATTAAAGAAAGTATAAACACATTCCTAGCAAATAGCTTTATGCATTGAAATAAATTATAAGCTAGATTATTATCCATTGAAATAGTATACTTCGATTAAACCTAGAAGTATAAACTGCATCTCGTGTTATTAATCCATATCCTCTTTGCAATGAATCATCATGGAAGGTGCAAGCATGAAATGATTCTTACGATGCATAAACTCTAGGAAAATATCATTTATCAACATCATAAATTATCAAGTAAAAGGTTACTTATTTAGCATGAATTTTGTTCGCAAAGTGTAGGAAAATTATTTGGAATTAACCTAACCTCAAATCGATAAAGTTTAGGATTGAAAAATCAATTTACACATAGATAACAAATCATGTGGAAGTAATCTCGAAGTTATCTTCTAGATTTAACCAAATTGATATAAACTTAAAAATACCTATGCTATGAAATATTCGTTGGGAATGAGTTAAATTCCAAGAAACGCCTATACCTTAAATACTTGCCCACATTCCCTGAATGTAGGGTCAGTAAATTGTAATCGTAAAAGGAACTAGGGTTTGTCCCTAAGATTCTTACAAAAATAAAGCTAGGAAACCCTAGGTCTAATGACGTCAACTTAAAGAACCTGAAACGGATTGTTTCGTGACTCCATTATCGCATAGTATGATGCGGCACTTGCGTAGCAAATACAGAGTCATATGGTCTTGTGATTGAATTACAAGAAGAAAGGCCAAATTCTTGCAACGAGGATGGCGGATCCTTATGCAAGTTATCTTGCAAGTGGATGTATACTTTGATATCCTTCTTGAGTAAGGAAGATTAATTGGAGATTAACGACCAGAAATCGAAGCACCCAATGAACTTTAAGGTTTGACTAAGTTGGGTTAATAGGGTATGCCCTAACCCAGGATATAGCGGATCTTGCCATGTTGCAAGTCATCCCGGATCGAGTGTTGGATGCATTCGAAAGGAAGGATTCATTCCTTAGAAGTTTGCCAATAAAAACAATCAATGGAAATGTTTGTGCTTGCTACAAATTTTAGAGCATTGTTTGACTTTGTTTGACCAATGAATTAAAAGATAAATGAATATCTATACTTCAGGTTGAAGGCCTGAAGGGAGAGGCAGCTTCAGTTACCCCTGACTACCTGCCTGATCCTAACCAAGGGGGTTGTTGACCGCGCCGGGAATGTGGACCGAATCTGTCGCGAGAGGTCTCTTCATTGAGCGCTACTTGGAGCAGGAGGACGCTTGGGTGCCAAGGGGGGCTCTGGCCGTAAATCCCTCGCCTTTCGGGTCTTGCACAAGAGGCTAACGTGACTCGGGATTGGATCTCGAGGCCCGCATACTAGTCTATGGGCGGAAACTTGGAATAGTGATCCCTGTGGATTGCTGGATAGCCTTCGGGCGAATTGTGGATAAGCCCACGGGCGAAACTCTTTGTATTTCAAAGATTAATATGATGACCTGTTAATAAAGAACTTGTTTGATATTGTTTTCTATGTCAAGTGATAAGATTACGTGAAGGAACCTGTGCCTAACGGGTTAATTAAAGAAGTTGGTTGTTACATGTCCAACTAATGTGGTAGATAATTAAATAACTAAAACAACCCGAGGAAAGTGCGAAGGATGGGCCATAGGTCCGTCCTACAGATGGGCGGTCCCGGTTGGCTGGGAACTTTTCTCAAATCACGAGGAACAATGGGATGATCGTCAAAGGACATGAACAACAAAAGCGTTGACCTAGAGTTATGATTTAACTTGATTTACGCTGTTTTAGGGGAACGGAATGGGACTATGCCTTATGGCAGAGAGGTTGAGCTTTGCATCCCTTTCGTTTTCCATTCTCCTTGAACCAAGTGCAACGTGAATCTATTTCGGACCTGGCATTTCTATGTAAAGTAGTTCGCTTGGGTCCGACGCTAGTTGCTGTTAGGAAATGACCAATTAGGAAAACCCTAATTGAGGTCGATCCTAAGTGGGAATGGTCGGAATACTTCCGCTGCGTGGCAGACGTGGAAAGCCCTAAATCGCAAACCCCGTAACATTCCATGGGAGTGGCGGCGGAGCTTTCTAGACATCCTTTCCGATGGACTGCTAAGACATGTCCTGGATGATACTAGAGGACACGTTACAGTTGGTATCAGAGCTGACCAACAACAGAATTGTTTTTATGAAATCTTAATAAGATGAAGTAAAGCAAATGTTGCTGTCCAAACATTTCCTTACCTTCAATGCTGTCTTGCAGAATTACGAAGCATGGAACAAGTTCTTAGTATTTCGAATCATGTTTATGACTGCAATGCATTCTCCGCACTATCGACAAAGGGTTGAGATGATGAACATCCTAGAGCAAATCTACAATCCATCACCTATATACATGGAACGAAGATGGATGGGTGCTTCAGGAATCTACTATATAGCCGCCCACCAGTTTGCTTATCTACAGACCAACCTAAAGAGGATCAAGTGATTAGAAGACCTGAAAGTCGTGAAGCTGTTCGTTTTTGTGGAAGCTCACATAAACTCAACTTTACATATTCAAGGTCGGAGGGTTGAGATGAACTCATATGTATATGAGAAAGTAACCCATGTAATCCCTGCCCCGACAGGATTAAAGTGTTGGGCCGCCATGAGAAGTATGGATTCCAACAAAAAGGATATCCTGAACTTCCAATGACTTACCAATTCCTGAAGATCCATGACCCGAAACCTTACTATTACACAGTTCCTGTAGATAAATGTAATACAACGTTGTTCTCCCAAAACTAAATGTAACAGTTGGCTTATCATCACATGAAATGTTGTATTCGAAAGGGCTATGGCCATATAAATACAAATAAAGACTTCTTTTTATCAATGTCTGATTGTGCATATCCCGAGACATGAAGCCTAAGTGGTAATTCAATTTTTATGAAGGAAAAATGAGTTTTTATGCTATTTGATTGATGAAACATTGTTCCGATGGGCTAATTATACATTATGATGTTGTTTTCTATGACTTTCAATAGTTTATAATCTGAAAATTAGAAAATCATAAGTGATATGGCTGAAATTAATGTCATAAAACCCGTAAAACACGCATTTAAGGGGTAAAAAGGGGGTTTTTGCAAAATAAATGGGAAATATGAGACATAATGCCTACAAAAACCTAAAATTTTGCTGTCAAGGAACCTAAGGGCCACAACCCACAATCAATCTTAATTTTTAGTCATTTCTTATTGAAGAAAATAGAGGAAAAATACCAAAAAATGGTGAAAAATGGGTTTTAAATGGGAGAAAATTAGGAAACGGTAAAATGAAAATTCTAAAAAATTACATGTGTGTTTGTGCAGCGTATAATGAAGGTAAAGCATGAGGTTGGCCTCAGTTTACTATCGTTTCTATGTTTTCGTTCATGTTTATCGTTTTCTTTGTAAGGAAATACACATAAATTGACCCTTTCACCTATCAACGGATGCAAAACTGCATTAAACGGTAGGGTGAGAAGGAAGTTTGAGTGTCAAAATATAAATTAAAATCTGGTTTATGTGTTGCATCATGCCTATAGGACGTTGTTTTAAAATAAAGGAAAAGGCAGCATGAGCGTAAGGCTCGGTGTCTTTTCTATTTTCATTACATAAATGCTAGCATGAAAATCATGAAAAGATTAGTTTTGCACAATGCACAATGCTGATTTTCTTTAGTTTGTGCACTAAATGGTTCACATTATGTACTATGCATGGTTCATGGTATCTATGGAAAAGCTCCTGGATTGCGTTGCAATTGTTTTCTTAGGAATTTGACCCACAATTGAGAGCGTAAGGTTATCCCTTGCCGTAGGATAGAGGGTCGGTTTCCTAAGGGACTGTTAAGTAAGGACATATGGTATATCTCCTAGATTCGAGATAAAAGAGAGGAGTTTGTATTTGTCTGTTTTATATGTTGAGCAGTGCATCAAGGAGCTAATCCCTGCAATGTAGGAGAGCTGCAGTGGGGCCGCGGTGTTTCTATAGAGAGGTTGCCTCCATGTATGTGATTATCGTGGCATTGCCAATGTGTAAGGGTTCTCCCTCTGTGGAGTTTATAGAAAGGGAAACGTTGAACTACAAAACTAGAAAACTATAAACGCATAGATTAGGCTTTAGGGCAGTTCGTCCTTTAGCAGTGGATAGATGCTCTTGGTTCAGAGGCCGTGAGGGTGTGTTTGTCTGTCATGAGCATGAGGTCCGGCTAGTGCCATAGCCAGTGCCGGCCCATTTTAGGTCCCATCACGTTGGTACCAGTAATGTGGGAGAGGCGAGCGGAACGACCATTGCAATAAATGCCCCTTCGAACACGAATCAAACCCAGGTTCTTTAAGAGTTATAGTTAATTTATTTCTCGTGAAAGAAATGAAGGGGGTTGGCTACGTGCATGGAACATGGATGGGTCTTAGGCGCTAGGTTGCATGTGCGAAATGATAGAGTATGGAGTTCACATAAGTTTATATGCATGAAATGATATCTTTTACATGCATAAAATGATAAGGTTTTTTCACTATTTCACATAAAATAATAGCTTTTAAACCAGTTCAGTGCATGAATAGTCATTTAGAATTCATGGTTTGTGATCATGACTAAAAGAAACACATGAGATGATAGTTTCCGATGGATAGAAACCTAGACCATCATGGGATCTGGTGCATTAGGAATTAGTATAAGTGCATGCGAATTGTTTTATTGATCATGCTGTGGACTATCGCAAATGGATATGCTCCTAGCTTGATTGAAGCTGGCGACCTAACCCTAAATGGATTGTTGACCCAAGTTATGATTGGTTGTTTGAAAAGGTTGTAAATCCCTTGAGCAAGTGTTTTGATACATCCAAGTTGAATTTTGATTGTACATGCAATGGGATTGCGATGCCTTGAAGCAAGAGGGTGTGCATTCACTGTTTGTTAATGTGGTTTTGGATGTTAATCCAAGTGGGGTGTATTTGATGATTGCATGGTTGGGTTTGAGATGACTAATTGCCATCGAAATGAAAGGGATGTTTTCCCTAGCGATTGTTATTAAGCTGGTTGCTTCAGCTATGGTTGATTTCCTAAAGGGATAATTAAGGAAGGATGGTGCTGGCTACCCCCCACGAGCCGCCAAACCCTAACCAAGGGGGTTATGAATCCACGCCGGGAATGTGGACCGAACCCACCGCGAGAGGTCTCTCCGTGGAAATCACTTGGTGTAGGAGGATGCTTGGGTGCCAGTGGGGGCTCTGGCTGTAAATCCCAATGCCTCTGGGCCCTACACAAGTGTTCTACGTGACTCGAGATGGGATCTCGAGGCCTTGATACTAGTTACAAGGCGGAATCTTAGTAGGATAAACCTTCGGGTTTTGTTTTCGAGAGATAGAATGAATTTTCTGCGGAGGTAGAAAGAAACACTTAATTCTCCTATATGGGCGGGAGACAAACATTAATCTGAAGATAAGTTAAGGAAGTGTTTGATATTGTTTTATCTTGTCTTTGTGTCTGTGCCCTAAATTAGGTAAAGGAACCTGTGACTAATAGGTTAATTAAGGAAGTTGCTTTTATGTGTCAAACATAACGTGGTAAGTAATTAGATAACTAAAACAACCCTCGAGAAAAGCGTGGTGGATGTGACCAATGGGTCTATCCTACAGAAGGGTGGTCTCGGTTAGACGAGAGCTTTTCTCAAAGGAAATGATAACGAGAAATGTTAGGAAAAAGTCGGTTTATGACCTTAGACAATGTTGACTAGGAACCCGGTGTCGAAGGATTTTGAAAGCAAGGTCGCAACCACAGAGGACTTTGAATAATTTCAGGATAGAAGATCAATCTAGCAGATCAAATTCAATTTGAAACCTCTATTTCTGCACCAACTCTAGTCTCTGAATCTGTAAATAACCAGAGTGTTCCTGTTGCACTAATGCCATCTATTTCTTCAATTAAAGAATAGGCAGTCTGAGTATTGAAAATATTATTCAGCTTGATCCCATATCAGAAGTACAAAGCCTCACTATCCTGCTTACATTCATGCACAACATTGGTAATATGAGGAGAATCTAATGCAGGTTTGTAAGCCTGCATCAATATATTTTTGTCTTTCAAAGCATCAACAGGCTAAACTTCATCTTTAAAAGCAAACTGCATAATACAAAGAGAACCATGTCAGGCAAGATCAACATCTTCACAAACAAAACCTATGATAATGTGCTGTTCTGGATCAGGCTCTAAGTAAAGTCATGGTAATTGTGATGAATCTGTAACAAGATGGATAAGCATTGGTAGACAGTTTGCCAAAACATCAACCATATATCCCACTTGCACTACTTTCACGGGCATCAAGTGAACGGAGGTCTTTTGGTATATGAATTCGAACAGCACTCAGACTTTCTATCTGAGAGAGGGGTAAAGATGCAACCTCTAAGTGTTGCTGCAACAGCTGTGTCGTCAACTTCAGAAGATTATGTCAAGCTTCTTCACCGTCACAGCAGTGCCTAGCTTCATATCTGTCACAGCAGCAATCATTGGATATCTCTCTCTATCTCCTCTGAGCATTCTCCTCCTTGATTCCTCTGATTTGACAAGAGATGCATATTCTAGATTAAACCAAAATCGTGCAATTTCATTCAAAAGGACCACTGTTTCAATCCGCAAGTTTTCAACCAGAAGAATGAAAAACCTTCTTATGGCCCCCAAATGATACAAGAGCCTTGCATCCTTCTTTTTCCAAAGTGACTTGACAAAGAGCAGGAAGAAGAAGCTGCACAACCATGGAAGAACTTTCTACAGAATCTGATGTAATACCAAACAGATACTGAAGCAAAGACAGAAATTGAGCTCTAAGTTTCTTTTGGGAGGGAGGTGCATGTCAAGATTGTGGGAGAGAAGGAAGGAGTCTCACTTGTAGCTTTCTTGCTTGCACAATGGGGGAATACACACAAGGGTGGAGGCTGAAAACAATTTTCCTCTTCTTAGTTGTGTAAGCCAAAAGAACTCTCATACAAAGAAATAGAAGAACCCTATATATGGGTCTCAAACCAAACTCAACTAACTAAGGTGGCATACTAACTGAGCCACGAACTAGAGTAGATAAGGATAGCTATCATGTAGCTATTATTCATGGGCGGTGTACCAACCGCGTCTGCAACTGACACGTCGGTGACATAAATACACAACGGTCACCCTGGCGTATCACGAGTGGAGCTCGATATCTCAACAGTGCATCTGTCAAATATCTTCCAAACCAAAAGTAATTATTCAGAACTGCCAATCATCTGAGCCGATGCCAAAAAATCATCTCCTTTTGTCAAATTCTTCTTCTGTCAATTCCAAAAGTACACATCTTTGTGAAGCTATATTGGGCTTCTTTGCAAGCAAAGCCTTGCTATTTAAGTTAGCAAGTGACTGCTATGTCAAAATTACCTTTGCTTCCCGTTTCTTCAACAATCACATCCATGACAGTTTCCAGTAAGGCATAACAAGTAGCCAAATTATGCTGCCTCCTCCTTGTCCGCTTCTTCACTGCAGATGATTACACTCTTCATAAGTCAGGCCGCTTCTGTGACATCCACCATTGCCCGTCATATTAGTAAATCCACTGGTCTTCTCGTTCTTCTGCTGGTTAGATTTTGTTACTTTGTAGAGTTGGCTGTCGTTGTTTTCAGTTTCATCATCTTCATTAACTCATGTCGTCGTAGATCACTCTTCTTCATAATCTCTATCGCAACACGTCCACCCTTCGGCTTCCCTATCACACTAGTGTTCACTCTTCCAAACTTCTCAATTATAACAATTTTTGCACCTCCGAGCTCTTTTGCCACAGCATCGTTGATTCCTTACTTCGTCCCAAGCTCTCCCTTCGTTCTCCTCTATCACAGCAGCAGTTTCCCAAACATCCTCTGATGTCACCTCTTCTTTGTCTTCATCTTTTCGTCCTTCTCTTCTGCTACCATCTTCGACTTCTTGAGCACCCTCGTCGACTTCGGCTCTCCTCTTCGATCCTCGTCTCTTTCTCCTTCTCAGTCCTCTTCTCCGCCTTCTGTAGCCGCTTTTTCTTTCCCCCCAAAAATCCTCTTTTTGAAAATAGCCATCTGTGGCTTTGTTTTTTCCTTTTCCTAGGCCAAATAGTTCTATATATAACTGCACAACGGAACGTCAGAATTTCCAGTAACTCCAAACCACAAAATGAATTCAAATAATCACAGCTACTGCCAGAGAAGCCAATCTCGAAACAAGAGATTATCTGGCACACATGCAGTTTCTCTGCACAGCCTCCTGGACTTGCATCAGAAATGCATTTCCATTTCCCTTTTAAACAACAATAAGCTTCCAGAAATTCAGACTTTGCCTCAACTCTTGCTTCATATGAAGAAGAGTCTCTCCAAACAGGCTCATTGTTTCATATATGCTTGATTAACTCTCTGTTAAAACAGTGGGCCTAGTTCTCTCAACACGAACTACAAAATATAAAGTCCCAGATATACCACACCAAAGCTCCATGAGATAGTTATTCAGTGTCAAGTCAGTAGCAGCAAGGACTCTATAAATTGAGTAAGATGCCTCAAGAATAGGAGACAGACCAGTGATAGAGGTAGACCCATTTGTGGGTAAAAAGTAGTTTGCCATTTTGACTCCCTCACCTTTCTCAGTCATCAAAGCATCAAACATTATATAGGCATTATATTCAACAATCCTAGCAGATAAAAGAGTACCAAGTTCTCCTTCAGCTCTATATGTGTCACTTCCTAACACCATGATTTTGAAATCAAAACCTGTCTCGTCCACCTTCAAGTGGGGTTCATCACAAGGCCCCTGATCTCTTGCCATTCTTCACAAACATATCCACCATTATGCTTCCCACAAGCATATTCACTTCCAAACCTCTCTCCACTATGCTGGCACGCAGAATAAGAATGCAAACACAACAACTAAGTATGTACAAAGTAACAAATGTCACACACACAACTTTTTGGTGAATTTCACACCTCGGATGCGCAACAGTATGACATCCACCCCCTCTAATCCTGCGCATCCTCCGGATGGCCCAACTACCCATGATCATTATCATCAAGATCCACGAACAGATCGATCTCTCCGTTGTGTATTTTCGGTATTTCAACAAGATTATCTGTCATATTGTGTGTCTCTTCTACTAGAGTTTCTTCTCGTTGCTCCTCTTGCAAATTCTCCCAATGCATAATCCTCATCATCTCTTTTCTTGAAAATCTTGATTCTTTTTCCTGCAATAGGCACTTTAAGCACTGTCCCATCCAATTCTGTCAGCTCATATGTTGCATTGTCAAAGACTTGTCTGACTATGTACGGCCCAAACCATCTTTTCACCATCTTCCAAAGTGCAGTATGCTGATTTTCAAGGTTGCTATCAAAGACTAATACCTAGTCTCCCTCTTCTATTGCTCTAGGCCGCAAGCGATGCCTACTATCAAACCTGTCTTTATTTCTTAGTCTAGTAACCTTCAACCTGTCAATAGCTAGCTGAATATCCTCTGATCTTCTCTCCAACTGCCGAATCCGAAGAGCTAAGAGCTCCTCTTTCGTCAAATCCTCCTGCCAAGGTAAAACTGACCAAGTCAAAGCACAAGTCTCAGTCGGCATAATCGGTTTCTAACCATACATAAACTCTGTGGGCATATATCCTGTGGTAACACTGTGAATCGTACGATCAGCCCACAAAGAAAATGGTAGAAGTTTTGGCCATTCTCCAGTCCGTCCTATGCATGCTTTGGCTAATGCTTTCACTATCGACGGATGCCCTCTTTCACTCTTCCCATTTCCCTCTGGATTGTATGTTGTGGTTAGAGCCAACTTGATTCCTAGTTGAGAGAAAAACTCCCTAGCTTCATTTGCATCCAATTCACCGCGATCCGCAGTGATCTTACCCACACAGCCATACCTGCAGAAAATTTCTTCCAATAAGAACTTACACACTGCACTAGTGGTCTTCGTTCTCAAAGGTCTGCCCTCAACATGATTGGTAAGATCCTCTCTAGCCAAAACAATATATCTCATCTGCCATAGACCCATAGGCATAGTAACCAAGTCAACTACCCACTTATAATGAATGCATAGCGGATAGGTCGGATGAAGCTCATCTCGATGACACACTACCGAATACATCTAGCAGTCTCTGCAAGTCTCTACAAAGTGAGAAACATCTCTATACATGCCTTTCTACCAATATTTCTCCTTGATTTTCCCATAAGTAGCCCACACTCCTCTATGACCAGCCCAAGGACTCTCATGAAACTCCCTCATCACTTGTAACTGTGTCTCTTTATCGCAGACAACCCGCAAGGGTAATCCATCTCTTTTCTTCGAGTGCTTCCAAAGAAATCCGTCCTTGAGAAAATAACTATAGGCTTTTCTTCTGATCTTCTTGAACTCTTCATATGTCCATTCATCTCTTTTGCTTAGTGTACTAAGGTACTTGCCAATCTGCAACCAATCTCCAACATAGAGTTCTTCTATGAAAGCCACAATATCATAGACATGGCAAACATGATCAACCATAGCGGGCTGAAATTTCTGCATCATCCTCTTCTGCAAGTAGTGTCTCCTCATCATCATATCTAGCTCTAGAGAGCATATCCGCACTGGATTATCCTTCCCTGCTATGTGTTTAAATTCTGGATTTAATGACTTGATGTATGCAATCCATCTCAGCATAGCTATATCCGGAGTAGAGCAACTCGTAATCATACCTAAATCAATGGCAAGCAATCTGTCTCTACCACAACTGAGGCTCCAATAAAGTACTCCTTGTCACATTTGAGAGCCGTAACAATTCCCAGTAATTCCCTCTTGATTTACTGATATCTCCTCTGTCTCTCGTTTAGGACTTTCGCCCCAAACCGAATAGCATACATGTTTCCATCTGCATCTTGACCCACAACCCAACCTATGCCAATTGAACTAGTGTCAACTGTCAATACAATAGGCCTTCCGCAATTATAATCCGCTTTCCTGAGAGTAGGAGCAATCTGTAACAACTTCTTCAATTTTTGCATGGCTCTAGTGTGGCTGTCATCCCAATAAAATTTCTACCCCTTTTGAAGCAGCTGATATAAACAATCTACTATGTGTGCAAAATGGGGTATCCAAATCATATAAAACACACAAGCTCCAATGAATCTCCGTACCTCTGAAGTGGTAGAACAATACTCCGTAATCTTGCCTATAGCATCCACCTTCTCAGGTGAGGGTTTCCTACCATAATACCCACACATATGTCCAACAATGACAACCTCATTTACTCCAAAAACAGATTTTTGCCCTGATAGTGTCAAGTTCACTTCTTCTAACCTGGCCAAAATCTTCTCACAAGTTGAAATATGATCAGCCACAAAGTATCTGCATCCCTGCTCATTTAGACTCTCATTCTTCTCTTCTTCTACACACCCCTTAATGGGCACATCATCCAAGAAAGGCATGGTAAGCTGAGGTATGTAATCACGAAGGACCTTATGCATGGCATTCATCATATGCGCAACAGAATTAGTAGCACCTTGAGGCAAGGTACACATCCTGACAAGCCCAATAGGAGTTCTCATAGTGGTTATGTCCCTATTTTCCAAAGCCAGCTGAAACTGATCATATCCCGAATACAAATCACCTAAAGAATAGATGGCACGTCCAACAAGTGCTTCTGCAAACTCATCCACAACTAGACCTATACCAACATTCCTGATAGTAACTCTATTTACTGGCTGCATGTCCTGTATAAATCGAAGAGTACCATTTTTCTTTGGAACCATAAACCACCTATTTGTGTATGGTGCAGATGATGGCTCTAGGATTCCCATCCTGATTTTATCATTCAACAAGTCAATTAGCTTTGGCAGGTGTGCCTTAGGCACTGGAATAGGTCGGAGGTTCCATGGAATATGAGGAATAGTAAAGATCACCATAGGAGCAAAAATATCTAGATTCACACACCCAATCTCATGCGGGAAAAAAGCAAACCCCCTTCCATGTCGCTCAAGCATCTCCTGAAAGCATTGCTTCTCTGTGGGTAGTAAGAAATCACCATTTCCAATTTTTAATTCAGCAAGAGTCTCTACTGAAAATTTATGGCCTATATGCTCTGGATTCCTCAAAATTGGCTGTTTGGCAGCCCTCTCTATTTGCTAATCACTGTCAGGTGGAAGCGGTACAGCTACGGCTTCATCTTCTTATCCATAGTCTTGTATTTCGTGTCAACCCTGGCTTCATTATGATCCTTTGCATTACTCAAATCTTGTTGTAAATCAGCAATTCTGTACTCCAATGGCTGAATACCCTCAGCCCTCTACTCTATGGACTGCATAGGAACAGCCCTAAACTCTGGATGCTGAAATATTTCAGCAGTAAACTCTGTTGGCTGAAAGTTTTCAGCCCTCTGTCTCTCTGTAAGCTAATCATAATCAGCCGAAAACTCTGTTTGCTGAATTTCTTCAGCACTCAACACTTTTTGCTGAGTCACCTCAGCCTTTGACTCTATCTGTGACACAAAATCTGCAATTTCATGAAACATGTCCAGGGATTGCACTGATACATTACTGTGATAACTCTGCATATCAGTTTTCAGCATATCTTCCATCTCTGTCATCGTATCTGCACAAATCATACTATCATATATCCCATCTATATGCTCATCATCCTCTAAAATCCCTGCATTTTTCAAATTTTTCTCCTTCCTGCATATGTATTGCCTGGCAGCTCTAGGCAACTTAGAAGTCTTCTGATAACTCATCGAACTGTTTGCTGAAATTCCAACAAAACTGGAGGAGAAAACACTGCTGCCAGGAGGCGAGAACTCCAATCTCCTCTGCTCTGTACCATCGTCGTCTCGCGAAACAGCGGTACCTAATGAAAACCCGAATCCCTCATAGTGGGCAAAGGTGCATCTCTAAGAGTATCCCTGTTTCTAACATGGTTCACACACACAGTCGTAAACTGAACTGCTCTCATACCATCTTTACTGTGAATCTGTGCATAAGCAGATCCATCATCCATTACTTTTGTTTCCATGCGCATCTCTGTGATGAATGGCTGTCCAAGAATTATGGGATAAGAGCATGAATCCTGCACAAAGAAATGGAAATCCTCCTCTACATCTCCAATAGAAACCTTGACACAGGGACATGCAGCATACAAATCACGTATAGTGTCGTTGGCGGCTCTCATACGCCACCCATGCTCTACATCCATAGGCCATCTATTACTTTCATAAACTCCATGAACTATGAGATTAAGCTCTGAACCATGATCCACCAAAGCAACATAAGGCACCTATTTCTCTCCAATTTTTACCATCGTTTCTGTAGTTTCCCTAGCCCAATGACTCCGCGAAAAGTGACTACGCGGTATCAAGACAGGCTCATCAGTTTTAGCATAATGCATAGGCTGAACCCTCTTCTCTATCTATGGAAAAACAGAAGCATTCTCAACCATAACCTCATCCTCATCCTCATCCAACTCCCCAATCAAAACTCCATGTGTATCAGTAGTAGGCAATGCATGTCTTTTCCTCTTCAGGACTTCTTGGAACTGATCTTGAAACTCTCTTTTCGAGATGCCCAAAACCTTAGAAATAGTAAAAGTCACCTCACTACCAAGTATCTTGTCATTAAAGATTTTCTTCATGTCCGTAGATGTCTCAATATCAGACATCAATCTAAACCCTGGCTGCTTTCTCTCTCTAGGCTCTTGCCTCTTTTCTTTCTTTTGAGCATCTTCCATCTGTCGTTCTGGCCTTGGTCTCAAAGACGGTCCTGCAATAGGTAGAGTAACAAACTCACCCCCTCTAGTCTTTTTAGCTACATTTGGATTTTCTTCATCCCTCTTACGCTTCTCCTCAACAAGTACATCTGCTCCCTGAGACTTAGCCAAGTAGGCATAAATAGTGTACCTGTCAGGCGAATCCCAACCTGTCTTAGATCTGATGCAAGAACCTGCATTAGTCAAAAAAGTCTGCTGAATTTTTCCCTTGTTTGTCGTCTCCATAACATAAGTCCATAATGTTGACTGATTCTCTGATCCTTTCTCAATTTGAACTCCATATGCAGAAGCATCTCCTCTAGCTGCCACATAAGAAGTACGTGCAGCCATATCATCCACTAATTTCTTCATTCCGCCTTTCCCAAAGTTGGTAACAAAAGCGGAGCTCTTGTTTTAGTCAACTAGATCTTACCTTCTTGTCCCCAAAATACCAAATTCTTCCTCCTTGCATCCTGAAAAGATTCACAATCCCTACAATGCTGATGGTCCGTACTATCACACCAAATACATCTTCGATCTCTCCTAGGTGCACTAGGAGCACTCCTAGGTGCAGTAGGAGCACTAAAAGAAATAGTAGGCGTAGTCGAAGAAAACTGCTCTTTCAAATTTTCCACCAATTCTGCTTTAACTGACTCCAGTGTCAAATCCTTATGCCTTTGATTATGTCATCAAGAGAGGAAGGCACCGTCGGAGCGGATGGTTTTGGAGCAGAAGGAGCCGGCATCAGTCTTGGAACAGGAGAAATGGGAGGAGTAGAAACAGTAGGCACTGGCATAGGCCAAGAAACTGACTGAGGAAGAGAAGAAATAACAGGGATAGAAGCAGGCATAGGAGCAGAAGATGGTGTCGGTGTCATAGAACCATTCTGTAGGCGGGTCTTCCATATCCTCCTCTTGATCAAAGTTGAGACTGCATCCTGGGCATCTTGCCAATCTGTTTTAAGACCCATAGGCTTCGTGCAATCCTCAAGAAGCTCTCCTAATTCTTCCTGAAGAGCAGGATCTGCAGCTTGCAAGAAAAGCTCAACTTTCTCAACATCCAATGCTCTTTATTCAATGGCATCAAGCTGACTATACCTCTCTTCAAATTCTCGAATCAACTCTAAAGCAGCTAGACCTTTGTTTGGCATGTAGACCCACTCTCGGAATGACCGACGTGTAGCCATCCCAAAGTCCTCAAGGAAATACTCTTCTTTCAGGGCCTATTTAAAATCTTGCCAATGCGAATTTTGAATAAAAAGATCAGTCACTTTTACCCTCAAGGCGGGTGTGACAAGATGAAGGAAATACTTACTCATAAGTCCAGCTGGTACTCCAAAAAATCCCATCTTGATCTCATACGTCTTCAAGTAAGCTGAAACATTACGGCCATCAAATAGCTTCTTCTCATTCTCAACTGCTTCAATCGCCTTAGTCGTGCTGATTGCATTCTCCTGCTCCGAATATAGTTTCCTTTGCTGAGACAACTGTTGTTGATGCAATTCATGCTGCTGCTGCATATACAATTGTGTCTGTTGATTTTGAAGCTGCATATACATAGACATATTCTGTAAAATCTGCTTTAAATCATCTGTTGAAGTACTTGAAGCAGCAGTCAATGATGGAGCTGAAGTAGAGGACAAAGCACAAATCGTAGAAGAGGCTGAAACTGATGTTGAAGTATCTCCCATCCTGAAATTTATGCAACGCTTTCACGTCGGGTTCACCAAAGATGTCGAAGGATTTCGAAAGCAAGGTCGCAACCACAGAGGACTTTGAATAATTTCAGGATAGAAGATCAATCTAGCAGATCAAATTCAATTTGAAACCTCTATTTTTACACCAACTCTAGTCTCTGAATCTGTAAATAACCAGAATGTTCCTGTTGCACTAATGCCATCTATTTCTTCAATTAAAGAATAGGCAGTCTGAGTATTGAAAACATTATTCAGCTTGATCCCATATCAGAAGTACAAAGCCTCACTATCCTACTTACATTCATGCACAACATTGGTAATATGAGGAGAATCTAATGCAGGTTTGTAAGCCTGCATCAATATATTTCTATCTTTCAAAGCATCAACAGACTAAACTTCATCTTTAAAAGCAAACTGCATAATACAAAGAGAACCATGTCGGGCAAGATCAACATCTTCACAAACAAAACCTATGATAAGGTGCTGTTCTGGATCAGGCTCTAAGTAAAGTCATGGTAATTGTGATGAATCTATAACAGGATGGATAAGCATTGGCAGACAGTTTGCCAAAACATCAACCATATATCCCACTTGCACTGCTTTCACGGGCATCAAGTGAACGGAGGTCTTTTGGTATATGAATTCGAACAGCACTCAGACTTTCTATCTGAGACAGGGGTAAAGATGCAACCTCTAAATGTTGCTGCAATAGCTGCGTCGTCAACTTCAGAAGATTATGTCAAGCTTCTTCACCATCACAACAGTGCCTAGCTTCATATCTGTCGCAGCAACAATCACTGGATATCTCTCTCTATCTCCTCTGAGCATTCTCCTCCTTGATTCCTCTGATTTGACCAGAGATGCATATTCTAGATTAAACTAAAATCATGCAATTTCATTCAAAAGGACCACTGTTTCAATCTGCAAGTATTCAACCAGAAGAATGAAAAACCTTCTTGTGGCCCCCAAATGATACAAGATCCTTGCATCCTTCTTTTTCCAAATTGACTTGACAAAGAGCAGGAAGAAGAAGCTGCACAACGATGGAAGAACTTTCTACAGAATCTGATGTAATACCAAACAGATACTGAAGCAAAGACAAAAATTGAGCTCTTAGTTTCTTCTAGGAGGGAGGTGCGTCTGTCAAATATCTTCCAAACCAGAAGTGATTATTCAGAACTGCCAATCATCTGAGCCGATGCCAAAAACTCATCTCCTTTTGTCAAATTCTTCTTCTATCAATTCCAAAAGTACACATCTTTGTGAAGCTATATTGGGCTTCTCTATAAGCAAAGCCTTGCTATTTAAGTTAGCAAGTGGCTGCTATGTCAAAATTACCTTTGCTTCCCGTTTCTTCAACAATCACATCCATGACAGTTTCCAGTAAGGCATAACAAGTAGCCAAATTATGCTGCCTCCTCCTTGTCCGCTTCTTCACTGCAGATGATTACACTCTTCATAAGTCAGGCCGCTTCTGTGACATCCGCTATTGCCCGTCATATCAGTAAATCCACTGGTCTTTTCGTTCTTATATTGGTCAGATTTTGTTACTTTGCAAAGTTGGCTGTCGTTGTTTTCAGTTTTGTCATCTTCATTAACTCATGTCGTCTAGATCGCTCTTCTTCATAATCTCTATCGTAGCATGTCCACCCTTCGGCTTCCCTATCACACTAGTGTTCACTCTTCCAAACTTCTCAATTATAACAGTGTTTGCACCTCCGAGCTCTTTTGCCACAGCAACGTTGATTCCTTACTTCGTCCCAAGCTCTCCCTTCATTCTCCTCTATCACAGCTCAGCAGTTTCCCAAACATCCTCTGATGTCACCTCTTCTTTGTCTTCATCTTTTCGCCCTTCTCTTCTGCTACCATCTTCGACTTCTTCAGCACCCTCGTCGACTTCGGCTCTCCTCTTCGATCCTTGTCTTTTTCTCCTTCTCAGTCCTCTTCTCCTCCTTCTGTAGCCGCTTTTTCTTTCCCCCCAAAAAGCCTCTTTTTGAAAATGGCCATCCGTGGCTTTGTTTTTTCCTTTCCCCAGGCCAGACAGTTCTATATATAATTGCACAACAGAATGTCAGAATTTCTAGTAACTCCAAACCACAAAATGAATTCAAATAATCACAGTTACTGCCAGAGAAGCCAATCTCGAAACAAGAGATTATCTGGCACACATGCAGTTTCTCTGCACAGCCTCCTGGACTTGCATCAGAAATGCATTCCCATGTCCCTTTTAAACAGCAATAAGCTTCAAGAAATTCAGACTTTGCCTCAACACTTGCTTCATATGAAGAAGAGTCTTTCCAAACAGGCTCATTGTTTCATATATGCTTGATTAACTCTCTGTTAAAACAGTGGGCCTAGTTCTCTCAACACGAACTACAAAATATAAAGTCCCAGATACACCACACCAAAGCTCCATGAGATAGTTATTTAGTGTCAAGTCAACAGGGTAGCAAGGACTCTATAAATTGAGTAAGATGCCTCAAGCATAGGAGATAGACCAGTGATAGAGGTAGACCCATTTGTGGGTAAAAAGTAGTTTGCCATTTTGACTCCCTCACCTTTCTTAGTCACATCAAAGTATCAAACATTATATAGGCATTATGTTCAACAATCCTAGCAGATAAAAGAGCACCAAGTTCTCCTTCAGCTCTATATGTGTCACTTCCTAACACCATGATTTTGAAATCAAAACCTGTCTCGTCCACCTTCAAGTGGGGTTCATCACAAGGCCCCTGATCTCTTGCCATTCTTCACAAACATATCCACCATTATGCTTCGCACAAATATATTCACTTCCAAACCTCTCTCCACTATGCTGGCACGCAGAATAAGAATGCAAACACAACAACTAAGTATGTACAAAGTAACAAATGTCACACACACAACTTTTTGGTGGATTTCACACCTCGAATGCGCAGTAGTACGACACCGAACTTCACGTCGATCCTAGTGGGAATGATCGGATAAGTTCCGTTGGGGGTTAGACTCGAGAGACCCTAGTTGGTAAACCCATCATTCCTTAGGAGTGGCGGGTGGCGTCTTCTAGATATATCTCTCGATGGACTGCTAAGATGTGTCCCACGATTTAAGGAGCAGGCACGTTGCAGTTGGTATTAGAGCCAAACTTCTTAATGATGCATGATTGATTAATGCTTGGATCATAGACATATCCTAAAGAGAAATAACCTAAGTGGTATGGCTTGATTGTCAGGCACCTTCTGCACCCACGAACACTGATATGTAAGAGAAGAAGTTCCTTCTCAAGAAAATTAAGCCATCTGAGTTTGATGGCAAGGGACGGACTGTTCAAGTTGATGTTGAGATTTGGATTGAGTCCATGGAGGACTATTTTGAGGCAACAGGAACTACACTTGCTAACCAAGCCATGATCGCCAAACTTAAGCTTATAGGCGAAGTGAGACTTTGGTGAAAACAATGGTGCAAAGACCAAGCAATCTCGGTGGGGACAATCACTTTGGATAAGCTTAAGGAAGCTGTGCGAGGGAGGTATCTTCCACCTGCCTACCGCACACAAAAGATGAATGAATTCTACGACTTGAAGTAGCTAGGATTATCCCTTGAAGCATATATTCAAAGTTCATTTCACTCCTAAAGTATGCACCCCCAATGGATATGACACAATAGTTGTCAAAGTTCTGTGATGGGCTGAATCCACCCATAAACACTCGATTGGAATCAATGCGCCCAATGAACTTGCAAGATGCATTACTCCGAGTGAATCAAATCTTCCAAGAACTTAAATCAAGAAACTATGATGAAGATGACTCATAGATCAAGACAAGAGGTGCCACAAGTGTGGAGAGGTATGACACATCCGTAAAAGATGTCCCAACCGCCAATGTTTCCACTGCAATGAACTAGGACACATCCAGACAAATTGTCCTGAGTTGGACCTTGAGAATCAGGAAGGTGTGATCGAACAAAGCTGTCTAAACTCTACCTTTGGCTCATATTATGAACCATATAATGATGAAGGCTTGGAGCCTATTGTAACATTTGAGGATGACTAGATATCCTAGGAAGATCCTCTTAAGGTAATAAGTCTTCTACTTGGAATAAATCCTATTGAACCTTATGAGTTATGGAAAGTTGTTATTTTAAGATGAGAATTTGAGAAATCAGAGTTGCGCAGCGAAAGCGTGATGGGTCCTAACCCACAGGTTTTAGAACCCAATGATAACTGGTTATCAATGAACCCTAAGCGCATTCGAGATGAGGACATCTCGATTCCTCTAAGGGGGAGAGGATGTAATATCCCCGTGCCCCCATACGAATCCCCCCCTTTTGTTTTTTTCAAAAAAAATTTCCCTCTCCCTCCCCCCCGACAGTACGTTGGGGAGAGAGAGAGAGAGAGAGAGGGAGTGAAGTGGGAGAAGGGGGGCATGCAGCCCAAGTGGCGGCGGACAGCTGCACCCCCCCTTTATAAAGACCATCCCCTCCCTCCATTGGCATAGTTCCCCCCCTCTGTTTGTTGCAGGCACCCCCCCTACCCGTCATCCTATCCAACAGCCCCCCTCTAGCGTCCACAGGTCCCCCCCTTCAATGACAAACGATGCCCCCCTGTGATCGTTGTTAAGAAGGAGAGGACGAAGGAGAAGAAGAGGGGAAAAGAGAAGGAGGAGAAGAAGGAGAGGAAGAAGGAGGAGAAGAGGGAGAGAGCAGAGAGAGAAGAGGGAGAGAAGGAGAAGGAGTGGGAGAGAGAAGAGAGAGAAGAGGGAAAGAGAAGGAGGAGAAGAAAGAAGAAGGAGAGGAGAAAAAGAAGAGAGAGAAGAGGGAAAGAAAAGGAGTAGAAGAAGGAAGAAGGAGAGAGAGGAGAAGAAGAAGGAGAAGAAGAGGAAGAGAGAGGAGAGGAAGAAGGAGAAGAAGAGGGGGAAAGAGAAGGAGGAGAAGAAGGAGAGGAAGGAGGAGAAGAGGGAGAGAGAGAGAGAGAGGAGAGAAGAGAAGAAGAAGAAGAGGGAGAGAGAAGAGAGAGAAGAGGGAGAGAAGGAGAAGGAGAGAAGAAGGAGTGGGAGAGAGAAGAGAAGAAGAAGGAGAAGAAGGAAGAAGGAGAGAGAGGAGAAGATTAAGGAGAAGAAGAGGAAGAGAGAGGAGAGGAAGAAGGAGAAGAAGAGGGGGAAAGAGAAGGAGGAGAAGAAGGAGAGGAAGAAGGAGGAGAGAGAGAGAGAGAGAGAGAGAGAGAGAGAGAGAGAGAGAGAGAGAGAGAGAGAGAGGAGAGAAGCAGTGGGAGAGAGAAGAGAAGAAGGAGAGGGAGAGAGAAGAGAGAGAAGAGGGAGAGAAGGAGAAGGAGACAAGAAGGAGTGGGAGAGAAAAGAGAAGAAGAGGGAGAGAAGGAGAAGGAGAAAAGATAGGGAGAAGTAGAAGAAGAAGAAGAAGAGGTAGAAGAGAAAGAGGAGAGGGAGTGAGGAAGAGAAGAAGAAGAATAGGAAGAGAGAGAGTAGGCAAAGAGGAAGAGAAGAGAAAGAAGAATAGGAAGAGAGAGAGTAGGCAAAGAGGAAGAGAAGAGAAAGAAGAATAGGAAGAGAGAGAGTAGGAGAAGGAAGAAGAAAAGAAGAAGAAGAGGGAGAGAGAGAGAAGGAGAAGAGAAGAACAAGGAGAGAGAGAGAGAGAGAGAAAGAGAGAGAGGGAGAGAGTTGGGGAGTGAAGACGGATCGAGGAGCCACACTCAAGCCACCCCTCATTGGCAAAGGATCCCCCGGCCGCAACCTTTCTCTCTCGAACCAGTCACCCTGAAGGACGAACTATCCAAACCCCGAGTAGTAATGGCTCCCAAGAAGAAAATCGTGGGAAGCATAGGAGCCAAAGCGACTGTTGGTACCGGTAATGCGCGAGAGGCGGGTGGAGTAAAAACCACAATAAATGCCCCTACGAACACGAATCAAACCCAGGTTCTTTAAGCGTTATAGTTAATTTATTTCTCGTGAAAGAAATGAAGGGGGTTAGCTACGTGCATGGAACATGGAGGGTCTTAGGCACTAGGTTGCATGCGGGAAATGATAGAGTATGGAGTTCGCATAAGTTTATATGCATGAAATGATAGCTTTTACACGCATATAATAATAAGGTTTTTGCATTATTTCACATAAAATAATAGCTTTTAAACTAGTTCAGTGCATGAATAGTCATTTAGAATTCATGCTTTGTGATCATGACTAAAAGAAACACATGAAATGATAGTTTCCGATGGATAGAAACCTAGAGCATCATGGGATCCGGTGCATTAGGAATTAGTATAAGTGCCTGCGAATTGTTTTATTGATCATGTTGTAGACTATCGTAAATGGATATGCTCCTAGCTTAATTGAAGCTGGTGACCTAACACTAAATGGATTGTTGACCCAAGTTATGCTTGGTTGTTTGAAAAGGTTATAAATTCCTTGAGCGAGTGTTTTGATACATCCAAGTTAAAATCTGATTGTACATGCAATGGGATTGCGATGCCTTGAAGCAAGAGGGTGTGGATTCACTGTTTGTTAATGTGGTTTTGGATGTTAACCCAAATGGGGTGTGTTTGATGATTGCATGGCCGAGTCTAAGATGATTGATTGCCATGGAAACGAAAGGGATGTTTTCCCTAGCAATTGTTATTAAGTTGGTTGCTTCAGCTATGGTTGATTTCCTAAAGGGATAATTCAGGAAGGATGGCGCTAGCTACCCCCTGCAAGCCGCCAAACCCTAACCAAGGGGGTTATGAATCCGCACCGACAATGTGGACCGAATCCGCCACGAGAGGTCTCTCCGTGGAAATCACTTGGCGTAGGAGGATGCTTGCGTGCCAGTGGGGGCTATGGCCGTAAATCCCAATGCCTTCAGGCCCTACACAAGTGTTCTATGTGACTCAAGATGGGATTTTGAGGCCTTAATACTAGTTACAAGGCAGAATCTTGGTAGGATAAACCTTCGGGTCTTGTTGTCGGGAGACGGAAGGATTTTTATGTGGAGGCAAAAGGGAACACTTAGTTCTCCTGTATGGGCGGGAGACAAACATTAATCTAAAGATAAGTTAAGGAAGTGTTTGATCTTGTTTTATCTTGTCTTTGTGTCTATTCCCTAAATTACGTAAAGGAACATGTGACTAACAGGTTAATTAAGAAAGCTGCTTTTATGTGTCAAACATAACGTGATAGGTAATCAGATAACTAAAACAACCCCTGAGGGAAGCATGGTGGATGTGACCAATGGGTCTATCCTATGGAAGGGTGGTCTCGGTTAGCCGAGAGCTTTCCTCAAAGGAAATGATAACGAGAAATGTTAGGAAAAAGTCAGTCTATGACCTTAGACAATATTGACTAGGAACCCGAACTTCAGATCGATCCTGGTGGGAATAGCCGGATAAGTTCCGTTGCGGGGCAGACTCGAGAGACCCTAGTTGGTAAACCCTGTAAAATATTACATGGCGCAGCAAACAGAATCTGAGAAAGAGATAGAGAGTACACAACAGATAAGAGGAGAATCAGTAAATTCTTTAACTTCAAACAACTGATACAAAGATGGCTCTGTCCACCCGTGCGCTTCCACTATGTGAAGCTTAGATGGCGATCTAGACAGAAGATAGGTGAAGAGCTTAAGGCTAGCTAGAACAACAACTCTGACTGGGTGAAAAGATGAGTGATCGATGGTTGTGAAGGGGTTTAGCTTTTATAGCCTGCGAAGGCTATGAGGTTGGCCTGACCGACCTACCATATAAGCCTCCACTAGTCGGCCACGGAATATTCCAAGGAATATTTACTTTACCATCGGGCCAGGGGCGCTGCCCCTGCACCCCCGCCAGGGGGGCCGCTGGCCCCCCTGGGACCCCCCAGCCAAGGGCCGCTTTTGTGGCCCCCGGGCCCCACAATAGGGGCCCATTTTAACTCCCTTACCCCGCAACTCGATGCAATGTGCCTTGAGTTGCTACCAGCTTAACCACTCCATCTAACCCAAAGATTAGACCCACAATGGTCACCTTTTTTCCATCCGGTCACATAGACCTCATCTAATATACAAGTCAGGACTCAACCAATGTCTGGGCTCACATTTGGCTTCTCCTCATAATGGGGGCCTTACAACTTTGAGCACCATGGATCATTGGTAGCACCTCATGAGGGTGGGGCATTGATCATATCTAACACCCCCCCTTCAATGTCCAACCATAGGTGAACTATCTCCTCGGCCCAATGCCGAGTCTCTGAAGATGAACTTGAAGAAGATCCTCCATAAGTGATTTGGTGAAGCTATCTGCTCCATTCTCCTCTGTTGGACAGTAGACCGGTTCCACTATCCCATCCTCCATCAAATCACGCACATAGTGATACTGGATCTCTATATGTTTGGTGCGTGCATGAAACACTGGATTTTTGGCAATGGCGATGCAACTCTGATTGTCACATCTTAGCACAATTGGTTCTTCATCCTGCACTCCCATATGCCATAGAATCCTTCTTAACCATACTGCTTCACATGCAGCAAAACAAGCTGCCTTGTACTGTGCTTTGGTAGAAGACAATGCCACTATTGGCTGCTTCTTACTAATCCAAGAGAAAATTCCTGAACCCAAAGAGAAACAATAACCAGAAACTGACTTCTTGGAATCATTGTCTCCTGCCCAATCTGAGTCATAGTTCCCCACAAGAGAAGTTCCGAAACTGTATGTGATACCATAGTCAAGAGTTTTCTTCAAGTATCTGAGCACCCGCATCCCAGCCTTCCAATGACTCTCATGAGGTTTGTTCGAGAACCTGCTCAAAACACCAACATCAAAACTGATATCTAGCCTGGTGTTACACAAGTAGATCAGACTACCGACCAACCTCCTATACCTCCCAATGTCTACTAGTGTTGATGTATCCTCGACGGATAACTTTGCATTTACCTCCATAGGTGTAGCTATCTCCTTGCACTCGGTCATGCCAAATGCCTTCAAGATCTCCCATACATGCTTCTTCTGAGAGATGAAGATCTTTCCTGGCTCTTGCCAGACTTCAATCCCCAAACAATAGTGCAGCAAGCCAAAGTCTGTCATTTGAAACTCAGAACTCAAAGCCTTTCGAGTTTGGTTGATCATATCTTCATAGTCACCTGTAATAAGAAGGTCGTCCACATATAGGAAAATCACTACAGACTTTTTACCATCCCTATAAACATACAAGTTAGCATCTGAGGCACATCTTTTGAAGTTTAGGTTTAAAAAGAACTTATCTATCCGCTAGTACCATGCTCTGGGGGCTTGTTTCAGCCCATATAATGCCTTCTTCAACTTACACACTTTGTTCTCAGAATGGGGGGCCTCAAACCCTCGTGGCTGAGCCACGTACACCTCCTCCTTGAGGTCACCATTTAAGAACACTGACTTAACATCCATTTGGTACACTGGCCACTTCTTGTGGGCAGCCACTGCAATTACCGTGCGAATAGTGGTCATTCTGGTAGTTGGGGCAAATGACTCTTGAAAATCAAACCCTTCAACTTGTGAAAATCCTTGGGCAACCAATCTAGCTTTGTACTTTTCTAAGGTACCATCAGCCTTATACTTTACCTTCCAGATCCACTTGGTGCCAATAACCTTCCACTTTGTTGGTCGATCCACTAGCTCCCAAGTGTCATTCTTCATTATGCTGTCATACTCCGCCTACATAGCAGCCTTCCATGATGGATCTGCAAGTGCTTCTTCTAAGTCAGTTGGCTCCTTTACTTCTCTCATAATCTCAACCATCAAGGCCATATTGACTATGTGAGCAGAAGCCCTCCTTTGCTCCTCTATTCTCTGAGACCTCCTTGGTCCGTCTGCCTTCTCCTCAACAGATGCAAGCATAGGATTATTGTGGTCATAGAGCTGCTTCACCCAGTGCGGCAATGGCTTTTCCGGTGGGGTGATATCAGGTTGGTGAACTTTTTCCTCATCATCTGAAGATGATGCTTCCTTCTCCTTAAGGATAGGGATAGCTCTCAGGACAGGTTCATAGTGGACTACTTATTCGCTTGATGATAAAGTGGAAGAACTTGCCTTCTCCTCCTCCACTGTATGCGGCTCCTCCTTGAACACCACATCACGGCTCACGATGATCTTCTTTGCCTCTTGGTCATATAATTTGTAAGCCTTCTGCTCATCACTATAACCGAAGAAGATACATTTTTTGCTTTTTGGTTTTAACTTGTTTCTCTTCTCATCTGGAACATGTGCATAACATTCACATCCAAAAATTCTGAAATGTGAGACAAATGGTTTCTTACCAGTGTAAGCCTCATGAGGTGTTTTTCCCTTAAGAGCCTTTGTATAGCTCCGATTTAGAATGTAGACTGCAGTATTAATAGTTTTAGCCCAAAAATGGTTAGGCAATCCCTTGCCCTTTAGCATGCATCTTGCCATCTCCACAATGGTGCAATTCCTGCGTTCCACAACACCGTTCTGCTGAGGTGTGTGAGGCATCGTCAATTGACGCTTGATCCCTTTGCTCTTGCAAAAGCCTTCAAACTCCTTTGAGTTGAACTCACCACCACCATCTGTTCTAAATTTATTCACGATTTTCCCTGTTTCATTCTCAATAAGTTTTAGCCATTCTTTAAACTTACCAAAAGCTTGAGCCTTATCACAAAGGAAGTACACCCACATCTTCCTACTGTAGTCGTCGACAATCAACATAAAATAAGAAGATCCCCCCAAGGCCTATGTAGGCATCTTACTACACAAGTCAGCATGCACCAACTCTAGAGGAGCCTGTGCTCTATTCTTGCTTTCTTGTGGAAATGCCTTTCTCTGTTGCTTGCCCATCATACAAGCTTCACATGGTTCCTTCAATTTAGTTATTGTAGGTAGGTGAGCAACCATACCTTGCTTTTGCATCTCCTTCAACACTGCAAATCCGATGTGTCCAAACCTTTCATGCCAAAGCTTACTTGTGCCCACTCCAGCGGTGGCTGTAAGAGCACTTAGCTCATACAGGTTGTTCCTTATTTCTCCTTAGCCAACAATTGTGCCAGCACTATCAAGAATTTCTGCACCTGTCTTCTTGAACCTCACTTCATGACTAAGATTAGTTATGGCAGCAAACTAATAAGAGATTTCTCCTGATTTCGGGAACATACAACACATTTGAAAGCTTTTTGACTTCACCATTTGTAGCAACAAAAGAAATAGTACCTGTGCCCGTAGCAGGGCATTTAACATCATTTCCAACCGTCACAGTGATGGATTCTTGTAGAGGCAGCATAGAACTGTATAGACCTTTCTTGTTGGTCATGTGACGGGAGGCCCCACTATCCAACACCCATGAGTCAGTGGTAGATTCTTCTTGCGCCGAGGAGCACACTTCCTCAATGGTCGCCATGAATAATTCCAGCTTAGCTTCAGCCGTATTGGCTGTCTCACTACAACAAAAAGGCTCCATAGACGTGCTTGTAGACGCAATATTTGAATTGTGAAAAAAAAAGTTGGGTGCATTTATTAACGCGTCTATTTTCGCATCTACAAAATTGCGTCTAAAAGCGCGCTTATAGTCAAAAATAGACACACACTTAGACGTGCCTATAGACGCGCGTATAAACGCGCTACGTAAATATATAATCATATTTATAAAAAAGTGGATATATTCATATTGTGCGTCTATACATGCGTGTATCTACGCGTCTAAAACTGCATTTACTCTAAAAGTTTTTGACGAGAATAGACGCGCATTTATCCTGCAATTTAGACACACTGATAGACCCCCATCAACATCAAATTGTATACTTGGGGAAAACAGAGAAAGATTATTTCGAAGATTGGATATACTAAAAACAAAACAATGTATGTAGCACACGAAATTTCATATATATAGATGAAACGTTTTTACATTATGAGTTCTAGTGCTTGTGACGTCATGATCCCAAGCACTAGCTGAAAGTAATACATATCAAAAATGAAAATTACAAGCCAAGGGGAGGCATGCATGCATGGGGCTCCTCTATATCTCCTCAGAAGAGGCATCATCATCGCTATCACCACCGCTGCCTGTGCTGTTGCCGTTGCCGCCACCGCTACTACTAGTCCCCCCTTCGCTATCCTCAACTGCATCAGGGTTCGCCTACACAAAGGATTAAAGTATATAAATACCATTGCAAACAATAAATCATATTGATCTATACTTTTCATGTAAAAAATAAAACATACCTCTTCTGGTGGTGGAATCCTCATGGTGCAATTACATTGCTCCTCCGTGATGAGTCCCTCCTCGTAGAAATGCTGCCAAGTGGACGCCCGGTTATGACCTCGATGGTAGCCTACCTCTCTAGGAGTAGGCATCCTACCAACGATATGGAACTACAAAACAATTTGAACATACAACGTATTAAAACACACTACATAATGAAGTGAAACAAATTACAAAATTTAATTTAAAAAAACAAATCAAATAATACTTACAAACTCAACCTCCCATGACTCCCTGTCACCCGATCCATAATGCGACGATCCCATGGTTGCCATCTGGATACGTCGCGTCTCTGCATGCTGGCGACTTGTCATTTTCTCCGTTGCTCTCTTCTTGGCCTCTTTCCACTCCTTGCAGTGGCAATTGGGTGGTTGGCCATATCCAGGGCGCCCCTGCTCTTGTCTCCGCAATGACTCCTTGGCGCGCGTCATAAGGTGAGACCTCTTGTTATGAATGTCAAGATTGTGGGAGAGAAGGAAGGAGTCTCACTTGTAGCTTTCTTGCTTGCACAATGGGGGAATACACACAAGGGTGGAGGCTGAAAACAGTTTTCCTCTTCTTAGTTGTGTAAGCCAAAAGAACTCAAGTACAAAGAAATAGAAGAACCCTAGATATGGGTCTCAAACCAAACACAACTAACTAAGGTGGCATACTAACTGAGCCACGAACTAGAGTAGATAAGGATAGCTATCATGTAGCTATTATTTAGGGGCGGTGTACCAACCGCATCTGCAACTAACAAGTCGGTGACATAAATTCACAACGGTCACCCTGGCGTATCACGAGTGGAGCTCGATATCTCAACACTCCCCCTCGAGCTCAATCCCAATTCCTGCACACCAAGCAGGTCTCTGAACTTGCGCAGCTTCTCTGCGCCCAATGCCTTCGTGAATATGTCAGCTACCTGATCCTCTGTGCTGACATAAACTAGATCAATAAGACCTAGTAAAACCCTCTCTCGCACATAGTGATAATGCACCTCAATGTGCTTTGTTCTAGCATGATAGACTGGGTTATTTGCCATGTGTATACTACTCATGTTGTCACAATAAATGACAACTGGCCCATCTCTAGACTGATGCATATCATAAAGTAGCTTATGCAACCAAGCTACCTCACATGCAGCCATTGCTGCACCCCTGTACTCAGCCTCTGTGCTCGACAAGGCAACTGTAGGCTATTTCTTGCTGCTCCAAGTGACTGCAGCACTCCCAAAAGAGAACACATATCCACTGGTAGATCGTCTATCAGAAATACTACCAGCCCAATCAGCATCAGTGTATCCATGCAACTGTATCTGAACCCCAGTCTCATAAAATAGTCCATACTGCAATGTGGACTTCACATACCTGAGTATGCGTCTAGCCGCATCCAAATGTGGTTTCCTTGGAGCCTGCATAAACTGACTTACCAATCCAACAGCATAGCTCAAATCTGGCCTGGTAATAGTCATATAAATCAAGCTTCCTACTATGCATTTGTACATAGTAGGGTCTTCCAGAAGCTCACCTGCATCTGCGCTCAGCTTCACATTCTGCTCCAAAGGAACTGAAATAGGCTTACAACCTGTCATCCCATATTTGGACAGCATGTCCAATCCATACTGCCTCTGCAAGAGCTGTATCCCACTTGGTGATCTAATCACCTCAATGCCCAAGAAATAACGCAGCTCTCCCAAATCCTTCATCTCAAACTTCTGCTTCAATAGCATTTTCACATGAAGGATATCTTCATCACTGTCACCTGTCATAATCAAATCATCAACATAAATGACAAGTAGCATAATATCTTTCTCTGTTTTTCTCACATAAAGTGAGAAATCTGCCTTGGAAATTTGAAAGCCAATAGTGACAAGATACTGTCCTATCTTGTCAGACCATGCTCTAGGTGCTTGCTTCAAGCCATACAAAGCTTTCTTCAACCTGCAAACAAACTCAGGATGAACAGCATGCACATAACCTGGTGGCTGCTCCATATAGACCTCTTCTTGCAAATCACCATGCAAGAAGGCATTATTTACATCCATCTGATGTAAAGACCATCCCTTTGATGCAGCCATAGCAATGACTGCTCTTACAGTTGCCATCCTTGCAACCGGACTGAATGTTTCTTCATAGTCAATGCCATATGTTTGTGCATACCCCTTGACTACTAATCTTGCCTTGTATCTGTTCACAGAACCGTCAGCATTGTGCTTCACCTTATAAACCCACTTACAGCCAATTGCATTCTTACCTTTAGGCAAAGGTACCAATTCCCATGTAGTGTTTGCTTCCAAGGCATCCATTTCTTCATCCATGGCTTTCTCCCATTTTTCTTTTCCCATGGCTTGCTCAAAAGAAGTGGGTTCTGGTTCTTGTATCACCTTGACCATATATGCATAGTGAATGGCTGTAAATCCATCATATTTCAGCCTATCCACAGGATACCTAACTCTGGTAGACCTGCGCAAAGTGGGTTCACTCCCAGGTGCTCTCAAAACATCCCTGGTCTTCCATACTCCAGGTGTAACAATAGAAGGAATACCCAACTCATCATCAATGCTCTGTTCTGAGCCACTGGATTCACTATCCACATAAGAGTGACCTGCATTCACATCAAACATGGGCTGATCAACCTTCTCTTTTCCTTTTCGTGATACCTGCATACCACTATCTGCATTACTTTGAGAAGATTCTCCTGATCTCAATCTGCCTGTCCATGGCGAAGAATGTGAACCACTGCTAGAGGATGCTCCAGGTCCACTAATATTTTGTGACTGCTGCTGTGAATTCTGTGCAGCATTACCATTTTGTGCATCTACATCATCAATCACATTTACTGGTTTATACCAGCTACTCATCTCATCAAAAACAACATCTCTGCTCACTGTAAACTTACGAGTAGAAGGGTTATAGCATCTATACCCTTTTTGCTGCAGAGAGTAACCAATAAAGATGCACTTCTCAGCTTTTGGATCCAACTTGGATCTCAGCTCATCTGGCACATGTACATAGGCAATGCAACCAAAAATTTTCAAATGAGAACTATCTGGTTTCCTACCAGTATACCTCTCCTCTGGAGTCATTCCATGTATTGCTACAGTGGGAGTCCTGTTCATTATGTAGACTGCTGTAGCAACTGCTTCAGCCCAATAAAAATCTGGCAAGTCTTTTTCATTGAGCATGGCACGAGATACCTCTCCAATATGCCTGTTTTTCCTTTCTGCAATTACATTTTGTTGTGGGGTATAACTGCATGAATATTGCTGCTTTATGCCATGCTCCTGCAAGAACTTTGCAAACTCATTTGAGAGGTACTCTCCCCCTCCATCTGACCTCAGGCATTTTATTTGCAGACCTGTTTCTTTTTCAGCCATAGCTTTAAGGGTTTTGAAATGCCCAAAAACTTCACTTTTCTTTTTCATAAAATACACCCAAACTTTTGTGCTATAGTCATCAATAAAAGTGACAAAATAATGACAGCCTCCAAGAGATGCAGCTTTAGTAGTCCACACATCAGAGTGGATTAATTCCAATGGCTTCTCACTCTCTTGAACATGTCTAGGAAATGGTTTCCTTGCCTGTTTTCCAAACTGAGAGGCTTCACATACCTTATGCATTTCTGCAACCTTGAATTTTGGCAATCCTGCAACAATATTTTGGGCCTGCATTGATTTAAGTCGCTGTACATTAACATGACCAATGCATTTATGCCAGATATCAATATCTGCAACTACACCGGTCCCATGTGCAAACATTGTTGCACTCAATTCAGACATGTCTGCATCCAACGTAAACATTCTGCCCTTCTTCTTTCCTTTTGCTATCAAGCGACCTTTATTTTTCATATCCTCAACAAAGCATCCATGAGGATTAAATCTGACCTGCAAGCCCTGTTCAACCATTTGACCAACAGAAACCAGATTCTTGGTGATATTTGGGACATGAAATACATCGGACAGGTATTTCTTTTTCCCATCCTGCATAGACAAGGGAATTTTTCCAATCTGCACAATAGGATGTGTAGTATCATCACCAGTCTCCACAAATCCTGGTTTTTCCATTTTCCTTGCATCCTCCATCCATTTTGCATGTCCTGTCATGTGGTTTGATGCACCTGAGTCAACATACCATACATCATTGCTTTCTTCTGCACTTGTCACAGAATTGTTCATGTACTGCACCATGAACAAATGCTCATTTCTGTCATCACCCTGTCTGCTAGAAGATGCATAATTCCCTTGTTGCAGTTTTCCATTCATGATGTCATTCTGCTTTTTATAGCAGTCTTTAGCCATATGACCCATTTTACCACAGTAGTAGCATTCAACATTACTGTTTGCATTTTGACCTCTTTGCCATCCACCACGACCTCTTTGGCTCCCCCTGCCTCTAGAGTTACCACGTCCTCCTCCATAGGACTGGTTTTCTTGAGTTTGCTGGCTGCATATTTTGATTTCTACCACGGCCTCCAAATCGGCCTCCTCTACCTCTGCCTCTACCTCTTCCAACATTTGAGTAGAAGACAGCTTCTTTTGAAGTTCCTCCTGAAGAAGATGCACCACCATTTCTCTGTTCCTCAGAAATTAGAAGAGCAATCAACTCCTCAAAATCAAGAAATCTTTCACGAACTGAAATGGATGTCCGAAACTGTGCATAATCCTTTCCTAGACCATTCAAGGTCACAGAAACTAAATCATCATCTTCCACTGGTGACCCAATGGAAGCAAGTGCATCTGCAATCTTCTTCCCCTTCATATGGTAGTCGTTGATGCTCATATTTTCTCTTTGCACATTGTGCAACTCTTGCTTGAGCTACATTTTCCTGGCTTGCGTATTTGTGCTATACATTTTTGACAAAGTATCCCATGCCTCCTTTGGCGTACTTGCATCCTGAATATGCACAATCATAGAGTCTGAAATGCTGATAGACAGCCAATACATAACTTTCCTGGCTCTCTCATGCCATGCTTTAAATGCCTGCATTTGTTGTTGATTGGGAACATCAGGAAGAACTGGTTCTTCTTCATTTCCTGCAACAAATTCCCAATATCCTTTTCCCATAAGGAAATTCCTCATTCTAAACTTCCATGCTTGGAAGTTGTTCTTGTCAAGCTTTTCAGTGACAATCTGTGAAAGAGAATCAGATGCCATTACAGAAGACTGCAAAAAATTCTGTCACTGCAAAAACCACAGCTTCACCCTCACAAGGGAAAATCTGCAAAACTGGCGAAAGTGGTATTTGACCACACAGTCACTTCCTAGTGACGATTTTGCATCAACAGGCAACAGGGATGATTCTGTAACTCCCAATGTCTCTGCGCACAAGCATACAATGCAATTTTTACAGTAACTATTCACCGACCTCTAGAACAGTGGCTGCACAGCATAAAACTGGGCCTTTTCCTGAGTGCGTGCAGAAAACTTCCGCCTCCAAAACAGACCCCGAAATGGCCTCAAATCAAAAAAACCGCAAAGAGCGTCTCAACCTGAGACAATGCACTCCTGCACTTTCCGGCTGTGCTACCTGCAGAGATCTGCTCCCAAAACAAAAAATGAAAGCAACACTACTCCTCTTACCAGAACACCGCGAGCTTGGCTTGCTTTCTTGAGCTCCTTACCACGAACAAGGCTCTAATACCATGTCAAGATTGTGGGAGAGAAGGAAGGAGTCTCACTTGTAGCTTTCTTGCTTGCACAATGGGGGAATACACACAAGGGTGGAGGCTGAAAACAGTTTTCCTCTTCTTAGTTGTGTAAGCCAAAAGAACTCAAGTACAAAGAAATAGAAGAACCCTAGAGATGGGTCTCAAACCAAACACAACTAACTAAGGTGGCATACTAACTGAGCCACGAACTAGAGTAGATAAGTGGAGCTCGATATCTCAACAATGAAGCGCGTCTCTCACCTTTGACCGTCCCCAATCATCTGAGAATCGTGAATTCTCGAGATTAGGGTACCTTTTAAGTACTGCCCGCAGCACCTCTTGCCATAAACCATTTTTTTGGTGCTTGAAGGGAATCACGCAATCTTTGTATGTGGCATGCACGACACTCCTCAAGTAGGCTATCAATTCCCTCCCCTCGAAGTCATGCAAGATACCACCAACATCAGTGATAGAGTAGTACATTTGTGGAGGCTCACCTCTCTCATTTTCCGGTGAGGGTGATCGAGAGCCACCACCTAGGCAACCCCCACAAAGCCCTCAACCTCCTCGTCCTCCTCCCTTGACGTGCACTACCCTCTACCTCACTCAATACACGTGCCTCTGCAGATGTACGTGCTTCGGCCGATCCATGTACCTCAGCTGATCCTTGTGTAGGCAAAGATGTGATAGGTGTCCCAGACATCACACTGAAAACCTCATCTGCAGTGGGAGGGCAACCAAGATAATTGGTCATCTCCCCCATGAATTGCTCCTTGTTGAATGGGGTGCTGAAGGATCCAGGATTCCACATCTACACAAGAAAAATCATATTACCCTGTGTAGATAAAACATATTACATACAACGTCTATACTTGCGTCTCTGTGCGCGTCTATACCTGCATCTCTGTGGGCGTCTATTAGCGCGTGTATCCTCGTGTGTATACTAGAGAGCACACGTGCCTGCACACACACTCAAAGACGCACCCCCAGAGAAACATTTTTCGCGTCTATATCTACGTCTACATTGAGATCTAGACGCGCTATCAGACGCGCTTGGTCGGATGATTTTAGTAGACGACCGCCATTATTGATTTACAAAATGCAATACATAATGGAATCACAAATCCTAAATACATAGACAGAGCAGAGAGAGAAAGATAGAAAGAGAGAGAGAGAGAGAGAGACTCACCTTGGGTGTTTGGTGTGGCAGGTGGTGGCGCTTCTTCCTTCTCCTTCTTCCTCTCCTTGGTAAGTTACCCTCCCTTGATGCTTGCTTCCTTGCTTGCTGCTTCTTCTTCTTTTCCTCTCTCTTGTTCTCTCTTTCTTCCTCTCCTTGGCTTTTCTTTTTCCCTTCTTGTGTGTTTGAAATGAAAGAAGAGGTGAGTCATGAGGAGGTGAGGCATGAAAAGACTAGGTGAGGCATGAAGAGACTGCATGTCGGCTAAACTCAAGCTTCAAAACCACAAAAAACGTAGGAAAGGAAAGGCATAGTTTGAAAAGAAATGATTTAAGTATGATTTGAATTTTGACGTGTGCCTCTATTTTTACGTGTATAAGTGCGTCGATATATAGACGCAAAAGTCGCATCTATTTACACTCACGTTTAGATGCGTCTATAGACGCTGTGATAGACGCGCCCGACTTTGCGCATCTAACATGCGCGTCTATGCCTCGTTTCTGTTGTAGTGTCTCTTTCCCTTTACTTTTAAGGGTACCATTCTTTTCATCTGCCTTCTTGACACAACATTCTGCAATTGCATGTCCTTTCTTCTTGCATTAGAAGCACTCTCCTTGAAACTTCTTCTTGCCGCCTTCTTCTTTTTGTCACCATCATTTTTTGGTGGAGGAACCACCTTTGCCTTTTGCATTAGTAGAGAATGTAGCATCTCCATTGTTGCTTCCTTCTCGGGCTTTCAGCCTCAACTCCTCCTCCATTAATAATGCACAAAACTCCTCAAAAGTCAAAGCTTGAGGTCTCACCTGAGTATTAAGGGCAGTTACTAGTCCATCAAACTTTTGTGGACAAATCCGAAGGCACCTCTGAGCTAGCTCTTTGCTAGTCTTTTGTATCCCAGCGCCAGTCTAGTCGCGTAGATTCTTAATCCGAGTGATGAATGCTTCAACCATCTCTCCTTCAGCAAACTTCTCCGCTACTAGTTGATTCTCCAAGTTTTGAATCCTTGTTTGGTTTCGTGTTTCATACTGAATCCTTAGTACATTCCAAGCCTCTGACACTTTGGCAAAACAGCTTGTAACTAAGGCACACAATGCATCTGCATTCCTTTGTTTCCAAGCTCGTAGAAGATCTGCATTCGGAGGAATCATCACACTAGGATTTGATGGGTCGAGGGTAGGCTGTGGTTCTGTGTCAATCCACAACACAGTCTCCAGAAGCTCATAAGAATCAAGGATAGTTGTAATTTTGAACTTCCACAAGGTGTAGTTTTACCATCTAACTTGCCTTTGCTAAAGGTTGGTGGACGAATCCTCTGTGTTTGAATAGCCGGTACAGCAACACCACCTCCTGCACCACTTCCTGATGCGCCAGAATCGCTTCCGAAAGTCGACATAGTTTCTCTTTGCTGTTAAAGCCTTTGTCTCTTGCACACTCTCCAATCTCTAGAGCCCCCTAGGCTCTGATACCATGTAAAATATTACACGGCGCAGCGAACAGAATCTGAGAAAGAGATAGAGAGTACACAACAGATAAGAGGAGAATCAGTAAATTCTTTAACTTCAAACAATTGATAGAAAGATGGCTCTGTCCACCCGTGCACTTCCACTGTGTGAAGCTTAGATGGCGATCTAGACAAAAGATAGGTGAAGAGCTTAAGGCTAGCTAGAACAACAACTCTGACTGGGTGAAAAGATGAGTGATCGATGGTTGTGAAGGGGTTTAGCTTTTATAGCCTGCGAAGGCCGTGAGGTTGGCCTGACCGACCTACCATATAAGCCTCCACTAGTCGGCCAGGGAATATTCCAAGGAATATTTACTTTACCATTGGGCCGGGGGCGCTGCCCTCGTACCCCCGCCAGGGGGGCCGCTGGCCCCCCTGGGACCCCCCAGCCAAGGGCCGCTTCTGCGGCCCCCGGGCCCCACAATAAGGGCCCCTTTTAACTCCCTTACCCCGCAACTCGATGCAATGCACCTTGAGCTGCTACCAACTTAACCACTTCGTCCAACCCAAAGATTAGACCCACAACGGTCACCTTTTTGCCATCCGGTCAGATAGACCTCATCTGATATACAAGTCAGGACTCAACCAATGTCCGGGCTCACATTTGGCTTCTCCTCATAATGGGGGCCTTACAACATTGAGCACCATGGATCATTGGTAGCATCTCATGAGGGTGAGGCATCGATCGTATCTAACAAACCCCATGTCATTCCTTGGAGTGCCGAGTGGTGTCTTCTAGATATATCTCTCGATGGATTTGAGGAGTAGGCACGTTACAGTTTTGGGGTACCTTAATATGCCTCTACACATGGAGATATTTCAAAAAGTAAAAGTGAATGTGTCACACACATGATCATATTGATCAAATTTTTAGCACATTTGCTAAGTGACTATCTCAACACAATACTTTTAGCATGCCCAAAATAATGTGTAACATACATAATACTTATACATCAAAGCCAGTTGTCTTGCACCTAAGAGACACATGATGTGACTTGGTGGGATGAATTTTTCTAAGACAAAAGAGAAAATACTTTAAAAAATACTAAATGATGATTGGCATCTAACAAAAACTTTTGCATAGCCTAAAAGTTTGAGTACTGCAAGTTCTCTTGCAAGGAGCAATGTACAAATGTCAAAGGAGATCCAAAAGATCTTACATCCTACGGAGCGAGAAATATATATTGGTAGTAGAAGATCAAGAACAACAACTGATAAGCTATAAGAAATGTGGTAGTGTGATATTAATGGCATTAAGATAGGCTCAGTTATAGCAACACTAGCTGAGGATGATAGGATTGGTCATCCATTTCGGATAGCAAAAGTTTTGGAAGTTAAGAAGGATGAGAATTTAGGTAAGATATGCTCCATAAAAGTACACTAGTTTTAAACAAAGCTTAAGGAAGCACTTGCAAAGCAAACACACACTCATCATGAACTCTACAAGAAATCCTAAAACAAAAATAAAGCAAGAAAAGTTAAGCCAATGCACAAGCATATTGAAACTTGATGAGGTGGATATATTAGTGTATGATTTTTCCCTTATAACAACTAGACATCTCACGATAAAGAGAAAGTTCTTCATTTCCAAAAAGATGATGATGATGATCATGCTCATGATCATGATGAGCCTAGGAAAACAAGATCTACTAGAAGTAGAGCCGAAAACTTGGAAAAGAAAAGTATACATTTAGATGAAAGCAATGCTCTTGTTGATAGTAGAGAAGAGGATGCATCATCTAGTTCAAAAGGTGAATGGTCACAAGCTAGTGGTAGTAATGGTGTAGCACAAGAAGAAGATGAAGAAGAGTGAATGCCTTATAACAATAAAATTATCCATGTTTTTTTAAACCTCTTTTTATTGAAATAGATATCTTTTTTTCAATTAGTATAACTTTTTAAATGTTTTGAAATCTCACTAGCATAGATATATGAAGTCTTAGTGAATAGTAAGTTTTACACAATGCATAAAGTTTGTATACTTCTCTTATGGTCCCCTTGTAATTTTTCTTTCAAAAACTAAGTACTTTTCAAGATGACAAGTATGATACTATTCAAAGATTTGTCATTTTCATATCATTTTTCAAAAGATTGACTCAAAAAAGTATAATTATAAATAATAATATGAAAAAATAGTAAAATTTTGAAGAATCTTTAAAAAGATTCCAAATGTTTCTCCTAAGACAAAATATTACCCAAAAAGATTACAAGTGTGTTCTTAGGTGGCTAAGGGTGAATAGATATAAAAAAAAGGAGGGGGGGGATGTCTTTTACAACTAGGTGCATACATGATGTATGGATGTAAAAAAGAGGGAAAAAGGAATTCTTTCACAATGATGTGCATCTTGGGGGGTTCACTATATATATATTCTCTATATAACGTGTGTTCATGGCCTATTTATAAATATCCTAATCTGTGAATTTTTCTTGAATAAAACACAACCCTTTTCTATTCAATCTGTAAGTAACCCCTTTATATGACTCCCTTCTGTATATGTAAAAAATGTATAAAAATAGTGTTTTAAAAACCCCTTATTTTGAACTCACGTTATATATACATATATTCATGAGTGACCCCCCCTCGAGATGTGCATACATGAGGGCTAATATTAGCCTTTGAAGGCTATTCTGGGAAGTGTGTCAATTTCAGAGGGGAAGAGGAGTTTTCGGGTGCTACAGAGAGGAGGAAGACGTAATAATTCTGAGAAAGAAGGCTAAATCTAGCTAGCCAAGAAGGAAGGGCATGATGGTGAAGGCTCTCCAGCTATGGTAATGAAGCTTTTGTTGGGATCAAAGAGAATCTTCATGACAATGAATAACATTCCAATGTAGCCGTATTTGTATGCAAAGAAACTAATGCTTTAGAGATAGCCATATATTTCCTCTATCTTTCTCCACGTAATTGATTATAGGATAATCTAGAAGAGGAAAAAAGTGGTGTTCAAACCAAAGCAAAAATGAGATATGAATTCTACAGTGTATGTAATAGAGAATATATATATAGTGAACCCCCCGAGAGTTGGAGCACCATCGATGCCAATAGAAGAGAGAGAATTGCAACATTAGTGGTGATGAAGAATCTTGCCATTGTGAGTATATTCAAAGCAAATGATTGCAGTCATGAGCAATGAGCACTACTTTAGGAGGTGCTATTATATTCTCAGGGAAGCTCCAAGCCTATAGATTTATTGTGGAAAATGCAATAGTATTAAGGATAAATGAGGGAGAAAGAAGCATCATGAGGAGCCTGCATCCATAAGGAGGGAGGCCTACATGTTTTTGGAGATAGCCACATAGATCTTGGCTCAAGGAAGCATAAGGCCTATAGTTTTATTGTGGACAGTGCAAGTATTAAGGATAAAGAAAGGAGAAAGAAGCCATCATGAGGATCTTGCATCTATAAGAAGGAAGACCTACGTGTGTTTGGAGACATCCACATAAATCTTAGCTTGGGGTTATACAAGATAAAGATGATTTCTTATGATAGGATCAGAACAAAAAATTCCAAGGATATGATGAAAAGTGGTAGGATAACATGTATAATGAAAAAGATGATGCTGAAGAAGCTTATGCTCAGATTGCAATGTGATTTAAATCTAGTGGATTATTGCCCTTTTGGGTACCTTTGTGAGCTCAAAAAGGGCATGTGGTGCCTTTAGGCTTAATATGGTTTTTGTGGGAACTTATTTTGGAAAAGAATCAAAACATGCATTAAAATATTACAAGTTTCTCGAGGGGGTCACTCATGAATATACGTATGTATAATATGAGTTCAAAACAAGGGTTTTTGGAATACCACTTTTGTATATTTTTTAACATACAAAGGGGTGTGATATAAAGGGGTTAGTTACAGATTGAATAGAAAAGGGTTGTGTTTTATTCAAGAAAAATTCATAGATTAGGATACTTACAAATAGGCCATGAATGCACATTATATAGATGATATATATATAGTGCACCCCCGGAGACAAGTTGAAATAGTGATGGTATGCAAACATTCACACTTATGTATTTGAAAACACAAAGAACATCACATGTATATTTGACTGAATGTAGGGTCTTGTGCTTTTATTGCAAAATTAGTTATGAAGATTGAAATATATTTTTGAGAGAAGTGTTAAGAGAAGACCTCTATCCATACAAAAAAATTAGGATTTTTGAGCTGATACTCTTAATGCATTTTGGGATTCATCATCTTGGAAAAATTTAATGTCAATTGGACAACATTTTATGGGAAGAAAGTAGTAAAGGAAACAAGGTTCTATCTCATGTCTTAAAATGTACCTAATTAATCAAGGTAAATTTTAGGGCCTTAGCTTTGCTCACTCCTAAGTGAGATTATGCTGCTCGGATGAAGTGGAGGGCTGAGTAGAATTCAAAGTTAATTTTGACTACTCCTAAGCCATGGAAGTGATTATCTTAGTATTATGCAGAATATTCAAAGCATCTCTTCTTGTATTTCATAAAATCTACCTCTGTCTCTTTTTCCTTGACTCACTTTTTAGAGACCCCAAATTTTACTGGCCTACACGTGCATCCTTTTGATAATATGAAAAATTTTCATTGAGGGATCTCTCACAATGTGTAGCTAGTGAAATTCAACCTCAAGGAATTTATATGGCTCGTGTAATAATTGATGGGATAATTGGCTCTCAAAGGAACGTAGAGTATGCCATTTGTTTATTAGATGATTTAGTGATTTATTAAAGTCCCTTATTGTTGGAAAATGGATAGTAACACAAACAAATAATTGATGAATCCAAATGCCATAGTCTAGGCTTACTAGCAACTCCATGTGCAACATTGGAGTGCATGGACTTAGGAGCTTGTCTACGATCTTTCATGGAGCACATCCAACCTCTTGACTTGTAGGTTGAAATGTTTAGAAAATGAGACACAAATAGAGGAGAGAAACGTAGAGCTCAGTCATGCTCTCTATCTTCCATTTTTATTCCATTGTACTTCTTCACTTACTAAAGAGTAAGTTATACACTAGGTTTCACTAACCATGACTAACTCTAGTTAGGTCACACTGACTAACCCAACTTATTGAATGTCCCACACATGTATAGCTCGACAAGCGAAGACATTGTTAGTCACACACAAGATAATGAGCTTGAAGTCTCAACATGAAATACATATTATTGATTTAATATGTTATATTACTAGTTTCTTGTACATACATGCATAGTAGAGAATATCATAATCCAAAGTATTTGCTCACAATGTTGTAGTGATTGCTAGGTATACCCTATTAGAATGAGAAACTTATCATACATGTAGATGAAAATGTAGCACACTCTTTTCAATTATTTCATAGGAGGATGAAACCTTAGATGCTTGAAAATAACCATCATTCCTAATATGGGCATGTGGATCAATTATTTGAGTAATGCTTATAGTAAGCATTTGAAAATATTTACTCTAAATGAAACTTTGAGTCTTACTTGAATACCAAGAAAGTGTCTTAGCTCACCTACATCCATCAAATTTTACTTCAAAAGGCCCTTGAGTTTAGCAATCTCACTATCACTATCACTATGAATAGTCTATGCCATATGTGTATGCATAGCCTTTTGTAAATAGCCTAGCCTTATACCTGCTAGAACCATCTACACTCTACTTTATTTTATAGATCCACTTATAGCCAATATTTTTCTTGCTCTTGGGCAATGATAGTAATACCAAGTCTTGTAAGCCTCTAATGCATCCATCTTCTCATCCATTCATGCACAAGGAGATGTATCATCCTACCTTTACCACATAAGCATAATGGTGAGTTGCAAAATCCTCAAAATCAAATCTTCTAACAAGATATCTCATCTTGATATACCTTCATACCATTGCATCAATGAAGCCTTTATATTACCATGTACTCTTTATACACCTTGTGTCCTCATTTAAGGAATATCAAGCTCATCATCCAAACTTTCTAACCCACTAGAGTCTCCATCAAGAACTAAATGACTAGCATATGCCATTTTCTTCTTCGAATTCTCATTATTTGCAATACTAATAGATGCACTAATGATATGGCCTACTTCTTACTCTTTAATCAAGGACTAGTAGCTATAGATCTATTACTTGATGATGTCTTTACTCCATTAAGGTCCATGATTCCTCCTTTTTTCTATACACATGACTATCATGATCATCAACATCACCCAATCATGCATCTTCAATAGATGCATACTAACCGATCAAATCATAAAAAATAACATTTGTGCTTACTCTAAGCTCACCATTGATAGGGTTACAACAATGATATCCCTTTTACTTTGTAGAGTATCCAATGATTTTTGACCTTTGGGTCCAATCTCTTCTTTAATTGATCAGGCACATGAACATATGCAATAAAACTAAACACTTTCAAGTGTGATACATTAGTCTTATTGTTTATAGAACCATCTTTAGGGATCATACCATCAATTGTAGGTATGGGAGTTCTCTTAATTGTAAAATCTTCTCCAAGGGTTATACCATGAGTTGTAGATGTGAGAGTTCTCTTTATAATATAGACTATAGAATGAACAACCCCACATAAAACATAGTTGGGTATATTCTTCTCAATCAATGTTAATGCAACTTCCATGATATGTTTTTTTTTCATTTCTACCACTACAAGATATAGGCCTTATACCGACGACGTTAAAAGCGATGAAAATGTAAATAAAAAAATTTTCCCCCGTCGTGCAAAAAGTGTCGTTATTGGCGGCGCCATAGAACAGTTAGTATCAGCATTGTTATCAGCGTCATTATTTGCGTCGGTATCAGCGTCACATTTGCGACGCTGATACCGACGCAAATAGCGACGCTAATAACGACCCTCTGCGATGCTAATAATAATGCCAATAACAACGCGTGCAAGTAAATTTGCGACGCTAATAGCCACGGTAATAGGGAAAAAGAAATTTTGTGGCAGGGTAGCTGTGTGCTTTATTTGGGCCATACAAAATAGTTTCTGCACTGTGTACAATGCTCATGTAAACAAAAAAAAGTGTACCTAAATCATAACACTGATATATAAAATAAATGCATGATCGCATAATGAAAGTGACTGGTACAATCATGGCAAGATATCACTACTACATAGAAAATGTCTACACAGATAAGGCAACCAAAAAAGAAGGGTGTGTGAGCTCCAGGGATCCAAGGGCGAGCTATATATCCTCGCCATCCGAAAGCTCGTCCTGCCGCAAAGGAGCATCGAATGAACTCTGCAAAAAAAGAAACAACTACACATCAGTCCACCATACAATAATGCATTCTAATTAAACATGGTAATTACAGACAAGAAAGATGAGTGACTTATAGGGCCGCGACGTCTATACAATCGGTTGATCAATGCAGTGAGACCGTGCCTCTCTACATATTGAGTCTCAAGGCCGGTCAGATCGCAATTTATAATGGAGTGCTGCAAAGAAAACAAAATAATAATTTTTAGAAACATGATTGTCAATACAAAGGATATTGCAAAAAAATAAGCAAGCAAAACAAAAGAAAAACTTACAAAGTCCTCCAAATATGTCTTGTGGCCACCACTTTAAATATGATGGACCACTCCGGCCTCTAGTCGTGCCCTTGTCACCTCGTGCTACTGACTCCAACGTCCTGGAGAATCTGTAACCTCCTCCCTCAGTCAGTGCCAGTCGTCCGCGTCCAGCCACTCGAGCTTTGCAGCCTCACTCTTGAGTGCCTTGCATGCGTCTGATCGTCTGTGTGATATATATGCACACATGCAGTCCATCATCCAGCTTGTAGAAAATCTATCTGTTGTGGCTAGAACTGGAAACTCCTTATGCAAGGATGCTACTATGTAGTCCTTGCTCCCCTCCGATATGTTTTCCCAATGATCTAAGACATTGTACCAAAAAACTTGTTGGCACAACTCTCTCATGCGAGCCATCACCCTCCTCCCCTCATCATTCATAATGATGGCTCTTGACCCATCATCGACAAGATAGGCATATCCCTCTGGGGTATGCCTAAGATGGGTCCTCTCCCACCTGCGTCCACGCTCCTAGGCATATCCAAGAGACCCCTGTATATCCCGTGTACCGACTGGGGTAGTATCTATCGGTGTAGCACCCATAGGGGTGCCATCTACAGACAGCTGAGCAAAAGCCGGAGTAACTAGAGTAGACGTTCCCACAGGTATGACAAATCTTGGAGGTGACGCAACTCCAGTAGAACAACAAGATGGAGATATCGCGCCCATGTTGAGATATCGAGCTCCACTCGTGATATGCCAGGGTGACCGTTGTGTATTTATGTCACCGACTTGTTAGCTGCAGATGCCGTTGGTACACCGCCCATGAATAATAGCTAGATGACAGCTATCCTTATCTACTCTAGTTCGTGGCTCAGTTAGTATGCCACCTTAGTTAGTTGAGTTTGGTTTGAGACCCATATATAGGGTTCTTCTATTTCTGTGCACTAGAGTTCTTTTGGCTTACACAACTAAGAAGAGGAAAAACTATTTTCAGCCTCCACCTTTGTGTGTATTCCCCCATTGTGTAAGTGAGAAAGCTACAAGTGAGACTCCTTACTTCTCTCCCACAATCTTGAAATGGTATCAGAGCCTGGTTCGTGGTAAGGAGCTCAAGAAAGCAAACCAAGTTCGCTGTGTTCTGGTAAGAGGACCAGTGTTGCTTTCATTTTTTGAGTTTGGGAGCAAGTCTCTGTAGGTAGCAAATCCGCAAAGTGCAAGAGTGCATTGTCTCAGATTGAGACGCCCTTCGCGGTGTAGGAAGAGGGTAGTATACGCCACGGGCATGGGCTTTAGCCCTCAGTTGCCCTATTTTTTTGATTCGAGGCCATTTCAGGGCCTGTTTTGGAGGCGAAGTTTTCCGCATGCACTCAGGAAAAGGCTCTGTTTTTTGCTGTGTGACCACTGTTCTACAGGTCAGTAAAAATTTACCATAGAAATTGCATCGTATGCTTGTGCGCAGAGACATTGGGAGTTACAGAATCATCCTTGTTTCTTGTTGATGCAAAATCGTCAGTAGGAAGTGACTGTGTGGTCAAATACCACTTTCGTCAGTTTTGCAGATTTGCCCTTGTGAGGCTGAAGCTGTGTTTTTTGCAGTGACATAATTTTTTGCAGTATTCTATAATGGCGTCTGATTCTCTTTCACAGATTGTCACTGAAAAGCTTGACAAGAACAACTTCCAAGCATGGAAGTTTAGAATGACGAATTTCCTTATGGGAAAAGGATATTGGGAATTTGTTGCAGGAAATGAAGAAGAACCAGTTCTTCCTGATGTTCCCAATCAACAGCAAATGCAGACATTTAAAGGATGGCATGAGAGAGCCAGAAAAGTTATGTATTGGATGTCTATCAGTATTTTAGACTCTATGATTGTGCATATTCAGGATGCAAGTATGCCAAAGGAGGAATGGGATACTTTGTCAAAAATGTATAGCACAAATACGCAAGCCAGGAAAATGCAGCTCAAGCAAGAGTTGCACAATATGCAAAGAGAAAGTATGAGTATCAATGACTACCACATGAAGGTGAAGAAGATTGCAGATGCACTTGCTTCCATTGGGTCGCCAGTGGAAGATGATGATTTAGTTTCTGTGACCTTGAATGGTCTAGAAAAGGATTATGCATAGTTCCGAACATCGATTTCTGTCCGTGAAAGATTTTCTGATTTTGAGGAGTTGATTGCTCTTCTAATTTCTGAGGAGCAGAGAAATGGTGGTGCATCTTCTTCAGGAGGAACTTCAAAAGAAGCTGTCTTCTACTCAAATGCTAGAAGAGGTAGAGGCAGAGGTAGAGGAGGCCGATCTGGAGGCCGTGGTAGAAATCAGAATATGTAGCAAACTCAAGAAAACCAATCCTATGGAGGAGGACGTGGTAACTCTAGAGGCAAGGGGAGCCAAAGAGGTCGTGGTGGATGGCAAAAGGCCAAAATGCAAACAGCAATGTTGAATGCTACTACTGTGGTAAAATGGGTCATATGGCTAAAGACTGCTATAAAAAGCAGAATGACATCATGAATGAAAATTTGCAACAGGGGAATTATGCATCTTCTAGTAGACAGGGTGATGACAGAAATGAGCATTTATTTATGGTGCAGCACATGACCAATTCTGTGACAAGTGTAGAAGAAAGCAACGATGTGTGGTGTGTTGACTCAGGTGCTTCAAACCACATGACAGGTCATGCAGAATGGATGCAGGATGTAAGGAAAATGAAAAAACCAGGATTTGTGGAGACTGGTGATGATACTGCACATCCTATTGTGCAGATTGGAAAAATTCCTTTGTCTATGCAGGATGGGAAAAAGAAATACATGTCGGATGTATTTCATGTTCCGAATATCACCAAGAACCTGGTTTCTTTTGGTTAAATGGTTGAGCAGGGCTTGCAGGTCAGATTTAATTATCATGCATGCTTTATTGAGGATATGAAAAATAAAGGTCGCTTGATAGCAAAAGGAAAGAAGAAGGGCAGAATGTTTACGTTGGATGCAAACATGTCTGAATTGAGTGCAGTAATGTTTGCACATGGGACCGATGTAATTGTAGATATTGATATCTGGCATAAACACATTGGTCATGTTAATGTACAGTGACTTAAGTCAATGCAGGCCCAAAATATTGTTGCAGGATTGCCTAAATTCAAAGTTACAGAAATGCATAAGGTATGTGAAGCCTGTCAATTTGGAAAACAGGCAAGGAAACCATTTCCTAGACATGTTCAAGAGAGTAAGAAGCCATTGGAATTAATCCAATCTGATGTGTAGACTACTAAAGCTGCATCTATTGGAGGCTGTCATTATTTTGTCACTTTTATTGATGACTATAGTAGAAAAGTTTGGGTGTATTTTATGAAAAAGAAAAGTGAAGTTTTTGGGCATTTCAAAACTCTTAAAGCTATGGTTGAAAAAGAAACATGCCTACAAATAAAATGCCTAAGGTCAGATGGAGGGGGAGAGTACCTCTCAAATGAGTTTGCAAGGTTCTTACAGGAGCATGGCATAAAGTAGCAATATTCATGTAGTCATATCCCACAACAAAATGGAATTGCAGAAAGGAAAAACAGGCATATTGGAGAGGTATCGCGTGCCATGCTCATCGAAAAAGACTTGCCAAATTTTTACTGGGCTGAAGCAGTTGCTACAACAGTCTACATAATGAACAGGACTCCCACTGCAGCAATACATGGGATGACTCCAGAGGAGAGGTATACTAGTAGGAAACCAGATATTTCTCATTTGAAATTTTTTGGTTGCATTGCCTATGTTCATGTTCCAGATGAGTTGAGATCCAAGTTGGATCCAAAAGCTGAGAAGTGTATCTTTATTGGTTACTCTCTGCAAGAAAGGGTATAGATGCTATAACCCTTCTACTCATAAGTTTACAGTGAGCAGAGATGTTTTTTATGAGATGAGTAGCTAGTATAAACCAGTAAATGTGATTGATGATGTAGATGCACAAAATGGTAATGCTGTACAGAATTCACAGCAGCAGTCACAAGATATTAGTGGACCTGGAGTGTCCTCTAGCAGTGGTTCACATTCTTCACCATGGACAGGCAGATTGAGATAAGGAGAATATTCTCAAAGCAATGTAGATAGTGGTATGCAGGTTTCATGAAAAGGAAAAGAGAAGGTAGATCAGCCCATGTTTGATGTGAACGCAGGTCACTCTTATGTGGATGGTGAATCCAGTGGCTTAGAACAGAGCATTGATGATGAGTTGGGTATTCCTTCTATTGTTACACCTGGAGTAAGGAAGACCAGGGATGTTTTGAGAGCACCTAGGAGTGAACCTACTTTGCGCAGGTCTACAAGAGCTAGGTATCTTGTGGATAGGCTGAAATATGATGGATTTACAGCCATTCACTATGCCTATATGGTCAAAGTGATACAGGAACCAGAACCCACTTCTTTTGAGCAAGCCATGGGAAAAGAAAAATGGGAGAAAGCCATGGATGAAGAAATGGATGCCTTGGAAGCAAATGCTACATGGGAATTGGTACCTTTGCCTAAAGATAAGAATACAATTGATTGTAAGTGGGTTTATAAGGTGAAGCACAATGCAGATGGTTCTGTGAATAGATACAAGGCAAGATTAGTAGTCAAGGGATATGCACAAACATATGGCATTGATTATGAAGAAACATTCAGTCCGGTTGCAAGGATGGCAACTGTAAGAGTAGTCATTGCTATGGCTGCATCAAAGGGATAGTCTTTACATCAGATGGATGTAAAGAATGCCTTCTTGCATGGTGATTTACAAGAAGAGGTCTGTATGGAGCAGCCACCAGGTTATGTGCATGTTATTCATCGTGAGTTTGTTTGCAGGTTGAAGAAAGCCTTGTATGGCTTGAAGCAAGCACCTAGAGCATGGTCTAACAAGATATGACAGTATCTTGTCACTATTGGCTTTCAGATTTCCAAGGCAGATTTCTCACTTTATGTGAGAAAAACAAAGAAAGGTATTATGCTACTTGTCATTTATGTTGATGATTTGATTATGACAGGTGATAGTGATGAAGATATCCTTCATGTGAAAATGCTATTGAAGCAGAAGTTTGAGATAAAGGATTTGGGAGAGCTGCATTATTTCTTGGGCATTGAGGTGATTAGATCACCAAGTGGGATACGGCTCTTGTAGAGGCAGTATGGATTGAACATGCTGTCCAAATATGGGATGATAGGCTGTAAGCCTATTTCAGTTCCTTTGGAGCAGAATGTGAAGCTGAGCGCAGATGCAGGTGAGCTTCTGGAAGACCCTACTATGTAGAGACGCATAGTAGGAAGTTTGATTTATATGACTATTACTAGGCCAGATTTGAGCTATGCTGTTGGATTGGTAAGTCAGTTTATGCAAGCTCCAAGGAAATCACATTTGGATGCGGCTAGACGCATACTCAGGTATGTGAAGTCCACATTGCAGTATGGACTATTTTATGAGACTGGGGTTCAGATACAGTTGCATGGATACATTGATGCTGATTGGGTCGGTAGTATTTCTGATAGACGATCTACTAGTGGATATGTGTTCTCTTTTGGGAGTGTTGCAGTCACTTAGAGCAACAAGAAACAGCCTACAGTTGCCTTGTCGAGCGCACAGAGGCTGAGTACAGGGGTGTATCAATGGCTGCATGTGAGGTAGCTTGGTTGCATAAGCTACTTTATGATATGCATCAGCTTACAGATGAGCCAGTTGTCATTTATTGTGACAATATGAGTAGTATACACTTGGCAAATAACCCAGTCTATCATGCTAGAATAAGTCACATTGAGGTATATTATCACTATGTGCGGGAGAGGGTTTTACTAGGTCTTATTGATCTAGTTTATGTCAGCATAGAGGATCAGGTAGCTGACATATTCACGAAGGCATTGGGCGCAGAGAAGCTGCACAAGTTCAGAGACCTGCTTGGTGTACAGGAATTGGGATTGAGCTCGAGGGGGAGTGTTGAGATATCGAGCTCCACTCGTGATATGCCAGGGTGACCGTTGTGCATTTATGTCACCAACTTGTTAGCTGTAGATGCTGTTGGTACACCGCCCATGAATAATAGCTAGATGACAGCTATCCTTATCTACTCTAGTTCGTGGCTCAGTTAGTATGCCACCTTAGTTAGTTGAGTTTGGTTTGAGACCCATATATAGGGTTCTTATATTTCTCTGTACTAGAGTTCTTTTGGCTTACACAACTAAGAAGAGGAAAAACTATTTTCAGCCTCCATCTTTGTGTGTATTTCCCCATTGTTTAGGTGAGAAAGCTACAAGTGAGACTCCTTCCTTCTCTCCCACTATCTTGATAGCCCGTGCCTCCACAGCAACCACCTGAGCCACGCTCCTTGGAACCGCCACAAGAGTAAGGAGAAGCACATGTATCTTGTGCTGACCACGGGCTCATTGCCTCCGTTGTGTATCTCTACAGCATCCCCCTAACCCTAAAGCACTTCCTCCCTCTGGCCCAAGTCTGGAGTGTTGACCTCGTCTGTTCGAAGGTGAAGCATCTGATCGTGCCAAAGTAGATCTGATAGAGCAGCCTGACAATGTCCGAGATAGCTCCTAGTCCGCTATGTCTGTGAATCTCACCATCTGATCTGGAGACATGCACGTGAAGATATCTTGCAACTCCTCATCGCTCATCCCTCGACTCATCCTGATGATCTAAGTATCCAAAAAGGTCACCTCCTGCACAGACAAAAAATGATGTTAGCATAATCAATTTAAATCATACAAAGCACGGTAATATAAATCCTTAAAAAATGATCTCACTTAAAATGCATATCTTATGTACCCTTATAAGCGATTAGTCAACAAATTGAGTAAGTGGATGCTCCAAGTATGAAGTATCCTATGGTCCCATGTCAATCTCCTAACACAACTCCATATACACTGGAAGGCCGATGGACATGTCACCACAAAAGGATGAGTCCACCTTGTTCTCAAAGTATTCTTGGACTCCTGTATTTCCATCATTGTTAGCCGATGCTAGCTCCTCTACATGCTCCAAGATTTCGGTGGCCTCCAGCTCTTGCAATATCGACCCCTCTATTTGCGTATTGTCCTAATCTATACTCGGAACATCACTTTGATCATATACTCTCGCACTTCGGGGAGTTGAAGGTATAACATACCACCATCGAGGTTGTCAGGGGTTTGGATAGAAGATTACATATTCACAAACACGTACAAGAGAGATTAAACTATTGTGACATGTACCATGTCGTAATACAATTAACAAAGAAATGAGTTCATGCACATGTTCACAATGGGCCAACAACACAAAGGTGTCGTGAAAATCCATCCATCTTTTTTCAAAATCTATTTCAAGAAATCCAAATGGACCTCGTCGAACTGTTGCTCTAGCTCCTTCAAGTACCAGTTTGAACCATTGCACATCGAATAGTATCATGGAGAAGCTACGGTAATCCACCATAACAATACTTTGCAAGTTTCCAAAATACTCCGTCTCATCTATAACCGTGTTTGGATCCGTTGCTCGTCATCGGCTCTCCTACTCGAACCTTGCCATGATACCACAATCCATTGTGGAGCACATTTTGTCAATATGCTCCACGCGAAAATTCCGTCCGCGTGACCATGCTGCACTATATATTTTGTACTGTACATTGAAACACTCAAACTAGTTGTCACATATAAAATATAGATATGACAAATCCTAAACACATCATCACCTTTGGACTACATTCCCTCGAGAATTCCCACTCAATTGAGACCTCCGCCCCTTCGCGAGACGTTGCGGTCAAAGCTCCATGCAACCATCGTGTTGACATGAATCACAGCATCTCCTCCATGCCCTCGAGATATCGAATCGGTCAATGGCTTGTACTACGTCAAAATTCAGATCGCACTTTCTCTCGATCTTGCCTAGAGATCTGGTACCTGGCGAGCCACATCTCCATAGAGGCATGGTGCAACATACAAAAGCAATTCACCTTCTCCTCCATGGCAACATCCATTCTTTTTTCTACCCCATTTCCAACCACCACATCTTTGGTCAGTCTATTATCATCCTTCAGCGACGACCATAGCATTTTGTTGTCTCAATCCACCATTGGTAGCCATTGTAAAATATGCACTAGCATCTCAGACACCAACCAACCTTCAGCCATGCTATCTTCTAGCCGAGCTCGTTGTCACACAAAGCCTTTCAAGGTTTTCATGAAGCACTCCAAGAAGAATATCCATCACATATGGAGAGGTTCAGCAATCTCCACTTCATCTACAAGATGCACAAGAAGGCGGATTTGTATCATGAGCATGCCGGTAGGCAGGTATTTCTCAACGAGACAGACCATCTCCACTGCTCCCCACCTCGTGGATTCAATACAGGATGTCTTAATCTCCTTCTGTGAGATCCATTGCATTAAAGTCGACAACCTATAAATGGCCCTGCGTATTTCTGAAGTAAGGCATCCTGCGATCGCGATCGGTAGTACAAACTACCACAAATGAGAAAGCATTATGAACAATGGCTACACTCCAAATAGCAAAATGCACGCGCCAATTACAATCCATTCGTAGTACAAACCTGAAACATCTTATGTCAGTCATAGGATTTTAGCCCTAATAATTGGTCGTCTTTAGAAAATGCAGACATGAAAGAACGCATCATACCCATCGGAGTGCGGATAGACTTGACTACTTGCTTCACAATGCGCTCTTCTTTAGTGGACGAAACCCAAGGAGCGCTAGGTAGCTGCACGCGACCATCATCACTCCACTATGGCCAAAGTGCCTCCATCTTGCCTACCTCCTTCAAATCCATTCGTGCCCCTACAGTGTCTCTCTTTCCTATGATGTGGTCCCATAGCAAGCTGCCCACATTTTTGAAAATATGCATGGGATCCAACAAGTGGTTGATCTGTAAGTGGGTCCAATATGGCAACTCATAGTTCAGCTCGTACCAGCTTGCGGCATTCATATGTATTGGAGGTCGTCCAAGAAAACCTTCTCTAAGCTCATGATCCTCTGGAAAGAAAGCGGCATGTCCTTGATATACCATCTTCTTCATGGCTCATGACCTTCCAGAGTCTAATTGTGGCCCGCACAATGGACATGCATGATAAGGTGAGGTAATGAGACTTGTTCCAACACCTCTATCCAGGGAATACAGACTTGAACGAGATAAAATATAGATATTACCAATGAGAACAAAAGCCTATTTACTTGAGCACTCTCCGAATCCTGGAAAGTCATGCATCGTCTACATGAGAATGACTCGAATATTGGCGGACTGTCGACAATTGCGCTTGCTCATATCTTGCACGGTGACTCCCTCCTCCCACAAAATCTTAAGCTCATCAACTAATGGACGAACATATATGTCCATATTTTTGACTTTGTAGCGGCCGGGGACGAGTAAGCTAAGGATGAGATGTCCTTTCTTCATAGAAAGCCATGGAGGGATATGGTAGTTGACAAGAATTATAGGCCACACATTGTAAGAAGTTGAGCACAGACCAAATGGATTCACACCATCTCATTTTTTTCTCTCTCATCTCCCTCTCTTGTTTCCTTTTCTCTCTTTCTCTCCCTCTCTCGTTTCCTCTCCCTCCCTCACCCGCTCCCTCTCTTTCTCTCTTTCCCTATCAGGTTTAATGTTTTTTCTCTCTTTTTCTCTCTCCTCTCCCTCTCTCATTTTTTTCTATTTCTCTCATTTTTTATCCCTCTCTCATTTTTTTTCTCTCTTTCTCTCCCTCCCTCACCCTCACCCTCTCTTTCTCTCTTTCCCTATTATGTTTAATGTTTTTTCTCTCTCCTCTCTCTCTCTCATTTCCTTTTCTCTCTTCCTCTCCTTCTCTCATTTCCTCTCCCTCTCTCACCCTCTCCCTCTCTTTCTCTCTTTCTCTATTAGGTTTAATGTTTTTTCTCTCTTTTTCTCTCTCCTCTCTCTCTCATTGTTTTCTCTCTCCTCTCCCTCTCTCATTTCCTTTTCTCTCTTTCTCTCCCTCTCTCATTTCCTCTCCCTTTCTCACCCTCACCCTCTCTTTCTCTCTTTCCCTATTAGGTTTAATGTTTTTTCTCTCTTTTTCTCTCTCCTCTCTCTCTCATTTCCTTTTCTCTCTTCCTCTCCCTCTCTCATTTCCTCTCCCTCCCTTACCCTCACCCTCACCCTCACCCTCACCCTCTCTTTCCCTATTATGCTTAACATATTTTCTCTCTTTTTCTCTCTCCTCTCCTTATCTCATTTATTTTCTCTCTCCTCTCCTTCTCTCATTTCCTTTTGTTCTCTTCCTCTCTCTCTCTCATTTCTTCTCCCTCCCTCACCCTCACCCTCTCTTTCTCTCTTCCCCTATTATGTTTAATATTTTTTCTCTCTTTTTCTCTCTCCTCTCTCTCTCTCTCATTTCCTTTTCTCTCTTCCTCTCCCTCCCTCACCCTCACCCTCTCCCTCTCTTTCTCTCTTCCAATATTATGTTTAATATTTTTTCTCTCTTTTTCTCTCTCCTCTCTCTCTCTCTCATTTCCTTTTCTCTCTTCCTCTCCCTCTCTTATTTCCTTTTCTCTCTTCCTCACCCTCACCCTTTCCCTCTCTTTCTATTTTTCCCTATTATGTTTAACATCTTTTCTCTCTTCTTCTCTCTCCTCTCCTTCTCTCATTTTTTTCTCTCTCCTCTCCCTCTCTCATTTCCTTTTGCTCTCTTCCTCTCCCTCTCTCATTTCTTTTGCCTCCCTCACCCTCAACCTCTCTTTCTCTCTTTCCCTATTATGTTTAATGTTTTTTCTCTCTTTTCCTTTCCCTCCCCCTCTCTTTCTCTCTCCCTCCCTCTCCCTCTCGCTTTCTTTCTCTCTTTCCCTATTATGTTTAATGTTTCACTCTCCCTCCTTCTCCATCTCCATCTCCCTCTCCCTCTCCCTCTCCCTCTCTCATTTTCCTATTATGTTTAATGTCTTCCTCTTCCTCTCCCTCTCCCCCTCTCCCTCTCCCTCTCCCTCTCCCTCTCTTTCTCTCTTTCCCTATTATGTTTAATGTTTCCCTCTCCCTCCCTCTCTCTTTCTCGTTTCCTCTCCCTCCCCCTCTCTCTCTCTCCCTCCCTCTCCCTCTCCCTCTCTCATTTCCATATTATGTTTAATGTCTCCCTCTCTCTCTCCCTCTCCCTCTCTCTCTCTCATTTCCTCTTCCTCTCTCAATACACACAAATTATACCAAAAATAAGTAAAAGAGAGAGAGAAAACTCCCTCTCCCTCTCCCTCTCTCATTTTCTCTCCCTCCCTCCCCCTCCCTCTCTCCCTCTCTTTCTCTCTCCCTCCCCCTCCCCCTCTCCCTCTCCCTCCCTCATCCTCTCCCTCTTCCTCTCTCATTTCCTCTCCCTCCCTCTCCCTCTCCCTCTCCCTCTCCCTCTCTTTCTCTCTCATTTCCTCTCCCTCTCTCAGTACACACGAATTATACCTCATTTCCTCTCTCTCCCTCTCCTTCTCCCTCTCCCTCTCTTTCTCTCTCATTTCATATCTCTCTCTCAATACACATGAATTATACCAAAAATAAGTAAAAGAGAGAGAGAAAACTCCCTCTCTCTCTCTCTCATTTTCTCTTCCTCCCCCTCCCCCTCTCCCTCTCTTTCTCTCTCCCTCCCTCTCCCTCTCCCTCTCACTCTCTCATTTCCTCTCCCTCCCTCTCCCTCTCCCTCTCTTTCTCTCTCATTTCCTCCCCCTCTCTCAATACACATGAATTATACCAAAAACAAGTAAAATAGAGAGAGAAAACACAAAAGCAAAGCAAGAATGGACAATGCACTCATCGTAAAGGCTCGAAGAAGGGTTTGGCGGCTCCTGTTCGTGACGGTGGCTGCTCTTCACCCTCCGTACACCTCCTCCTCTTCTTCGCGAATGGAGGCGACGACGGCAGTAGCGGTGAGAAGCCTTCTTTCTCCCTCTTTGTCTCATTCTCTCCCTCTCAAAATGCAAGATGTTAGCTCTCCCTCTCGCTCTCCCTCTCGCTCTCCCTTTCGCTCTCTCTTTCGTGAATGCATGCAAAATGATGCGCTCACGTTTTGGCCTGCGTTTTTTTCATCTAGGTACCATCGCTATTTGCGTCGCGTTTGCGACGCTAATAGCGATGCAAATAGCGACTTTGCTATTTCTCGTCGCAAATGGCCATCGCTATATCCTCATATCCTTGTAGTGTAGAACCCCATTTTGTTGTGGGGTATACCTGCATGTGAATTCTTGCTTCATCCCATGAGACCTCAAAAAATTAGTAAACTCATTAGAGATGTTTCTTCACCTCCATCTAATCTTAAGCACTTAACTTTGAAGCATGTCTCCATTTCATCAATAGCCTTGAAAGTTTTAAAGTTCTCAAACATTGCACTCTTTTCCTTCATGAAATATATCTAGAGTTTCTTAGAGTAATCAAAATGTAATAAAATACTTAATGTGCAAACCATTTTGTGGATTAGATGGTCTGAGTCACCCTATCCCATGGTTGCTAATGAGAGCGGAATTAAAAACACTACGAAAATGCCATAAAAGTGCCAAATAACAAGATTTCAAGGTGGAATTCAAAGCTCAACACAAGCGGAAGACACAGATCTGACAATTTTAAATGGCCATGGAAGATAGGAATTCAAATTACTTTGAAAGCCAAACTTTATAGTGGTTGTAGTTTTTTTATATTTTTTCAATGTGTCAAATTGAAGTATGGAAAATTCCATGTAGTTTAGGACTTCAAGAGGACACACATAAATTTTCAGAATTAAATTTGGTTGCCGGACATGGAAGTTGCACTTGAGTCTTCAACAGCTACTTCTTCCACTTCTTTCAGCTCTTTTGCACTTGTATTCACCTCTTTCCAAGGCTAGAAAACTTTCCCCAAAGTCACACATACATTCCACAGAACACTTACAGAAGCATACAGAACAGTCTACAGAACAGTACCAAAACAGTTACAGTACAGAACAAGACAGAACAGAAGACCTACAGAAGGTTACAGAAGGTCATCAAAACCTCATAACTCATTCTCAAACCATTTCAAACTCTCACAAACCATTCACTAAGCTTTCACAATATCTCATTCTTCATCAATCAATACTCCATCCCTCCTTACAGAAGACAATCAGAACAAAACAGACCAAAACAGAACAAAACAGAAGGTATACAGAACCATTCAGAACCTATCGGAACATCACAGAACCATCAACAAACATCATGAACTTCCAAAACACAATCATTATCATCCAAAACACTCTCAAACCACTTCCAAGTCAATCAATCATCTCAAAAAATCAACTATTCAGCTCTCAAAAACAACAAAAATCAGCCAAAAAACAAGTCATTTCAACACTCAACATATCCCCACACTTAATAAGGAAGCGTCCTCGCGACCCAAGAAAAAGGGAATACAAGTTCATTGAAAAGCTTCACTGTGATCTTCAATATCTTCTCAAAAAGAATCCATCCACCACGATTCCAACTTATAACCTGTTTCTGATATAAAAATACAAAGAAAGGAAAACCCTTTTGAAATTAACACCTCTTATCAAACTAAAAATCACAACAAATTTGTAAAGGATATAAGAGTTTGCTTCTTCTTCATCAGCATAAGCTTCAACTCTCCAACCACGACCCCATCTCGACAAATCTCCAAAACATAGCTCGTACACGAAATTCCATAGGAAACCACCACGTTCGTTTGACATACATAAACTCACAACACAAACACTAATACACAACACAACCATCTGAATGACTTCCTCAAAAAGAGAGTTGTTCATTAAAAAGCTTCCACCATACATTGGAAAGGCATCAATGAAGATGATCCCTCTTAAAAGATTGATGTTGTCGGAATCGATCCATAGATAAGGATTCATCTACAAAGTTTTTAGGAGGATTTTGGAAAAATTGGAGACAGCACATCCTTTCCAACAGGACCAAGTATCTGCTAGGTAAGCAGAAGGCATGAAAATACAGTATCTCCAGCTGTTGGGAATCAATGCTAACATTGACATTCATGCACAACTTTGGAATAGGCTTTGAATCAGTATGAGAGTGCCTATGCATATACGCCAGGTACCAAGCAAAGTGAGCAGTTAATCTCACTGAGGGATCTGCAGACTGTGAATATTGTTGGGCAAAATGAACATAGTTTTGATAAGCTTGACTTGAAGCTGTCCATTCGCCTGGAATTACTGGCCAATTAATCTGCGGTCCTGTAAGGCAATCATCTGAACTCCATCCCCTTCTTCTGGAAATCTGAGTATCAAAACCGTCACAGTCACTAACCAACTTAGGTGGTTGAGATATGGAAGTGTTAGGAGAGGGTAATGGAATAAGGAAAAGTGGATGTAGGGAAGGATAGGAAAAATCATAAAAGGAAGAAAAGGTTAAAGAAGGAGTGGCAGAAATTTGTAAGGAATCACTAAGGGACGGTGTTAACTGATAAATAGGAAATGTGGAGGGTACATTTATGAGGGGTGAAGGACAGGGTGGAGAAGGGGAAAATACCCTATCCTCAATAAAGGAACAGTAAGTGAAAATGGGAATTTGAGGGAAATTGGAAGGTTGGAAAAGAAGTGGTAAAATTACTGTGGAATTAGTTTGACAAAGGGAAATATATATAGCATAGCGGTGAGCCATTTGTTGGTAATAGAGGAGGGTAGAAACAGAAGGTCCTAAGAGAGATCGTCTATGATAGGCATCAAAGAAGGTAGCATCAAATGGATTATGTTTGGAAAGATAGGTTAAGAGATCCATCCTCAGTTGGTTAGTACTCTGGGTAAAGGTAGGAGCTGTGTTTTGTCTTTGATTTAGGACCACCAAATCAATCATGGGATGCCACGAATTATCCTGACAATCAGCTACTTTGGAGGAATAACTCTGAAACATATCAGCTATGCGCAACTCCAAATGATTGACATATAAAACAGCCTGTAAGACCACATCCCCCACATACCATGCCATATCTACCTCATCTGGAATTAACAAATCTCCTCGGAGATACATGTATGACATCAACATGGTGTCTGGCGTGACAGAATCTTCAAAGACCATTCTGACTACCTCTGTCAACAACTCAGCAGACCAAGCCCCACTCCAGCCATCCTCTGGAAAAGGCAAATCCATCGTGGAAAGCTTCATATAGAAAACCAACTTCTGTAAGTGGTAGTGGACAAAGAAAGAATGGTCTGGTAGGACAAAGTCCTGAAACTGCTCAAAGGTAGACCATAACAAGTCCATTCGGGATTGCAATCTTTCCACTTTGTCTTGGAATAGAGGGCACAAAGTAGCCTGTCTCTGTAGGGCAGCCAAATCCTGCTGTGAAAGAGAAGGAATTAATGGAACAGGAGGGCTTGGAGGAACAGAGCGGGACTTTGCAAGCTGATCTTGCAACTGCTGGATTTGGGAGGCTTGGTTGGCCACTGTGTCATTAGCCATCTGTAAAGCTGAAAGCTTGTCATCTAAGAGAACTTGGAATTCGTTCGCTTCGCTGGACATCCTCTCCTTCTCTGCTAAAAGGCTAGTAACCTGTGACTGAGCCTCGAATAACTGGGTCTTCAATGAAGAAATCTCATCACTTTGAGTGGCAACCAGTTGGGTTTGCTGTTCCATTTGCTTAAATAAATCTGCTAGGGTATCCTTAGCAGATGCTAACTCAGATGTTGCCTTATGCAACTGGTCTTTGGACTGCATGAGCTCCTCATAGAAAGATGCGTACAGCTGTTGAACACAGGCTGTCACTGACAACTCAATGGAACTTTGAATATCCTTGCAGAGGAAAGGAATGGCATCTCCTGAAACGAGACTGTTCAGGGAAGGAACTGAGATCTCCAAGGATCCTTCTCGATGTGCTCGGAACAGATTATTGCAAGTGAGATACCCAGGGAGTTCACTGCCAGAAGTAGCAGGGATAGACACTGAGGGAAGTACAGCAGGGGCTTTGTCCGCTACCCTCTTCAAGCGTTTGCATTGTATGACCAGGGGAGGCGGAGAATCATCATCCTCAATGTCAATAGGTGCTGACTCTTCTGAAGGTGGAGGAGGAGGTACTGGATCTAATGGAGGAGGTGGAGGCACAGTCTTCTGTAAACCTGAATAGGTCAAGAAGGCAGACAAATATGATCCGTAGGTAACATTGGTAACATTACCCCTCGTGACTTTAACAAAATGCTGATCCATTTTAGTAAGGAGGTATGTGCTCCAATCAATAGCAACTCCTTTTAGCACCATCCTGGAAGCTGTGAAAAGCTCTTTGGACAAATAGTGGGATGGCGTTTTGGCAGGCATGAACCTGTCCTGAAGGAACTGACACGTCGTCTTCCATACGGGATCAGTAATCATAGAAAAAGAAACTCCTGAAGAGTTGATCACTTTCTTAACATCAAGGACTTCCCTTGTCTGCTTCTGCAACAGCTTGAGAATCTCTTCATTAGAGAAGAGCTGACGAGTGGTCACAAAAGGTTTTCCTTTGGAGGGTAAAGATAGAGCCTTCCCTAAGCCTCGAGATGTCAATGTCATAGACATGCCTTCGACTACTCCTGTCTTCTTGCTGTAAGAGGCCAGGAACTCATCACATACGGACGGATCCGCTGGAAGTAATGGAAAAGGAGTGGCCACAAAAGCAGCAAGTCCCGCCTTCGTGAGGGGCTCAAAAGTAAGTAGGGACAAGTAATCCCTACTAACTAATGGGACGTACTGGATAGGGGGAGGAGCATGAGAAGGCGCCATTCAGATGGTTACACACACACCACAAACACAGACAATCAAGGAGAATGCCTGCAAAGCAACAGACAAAAACCAAGATAAGAGAATTACCAATAAAACGTGACTCGACCTACTAACCCCAAGCAAACCACATCCTAGAAAAAATTTGACATGACCTCGAGACAAATGCGACCAAAAGCTTCATGCGATGCATCAGACAAACACCCTGAACCCCGTATCAGGCAATAAAAGAAAAAAAAAACAGCATACCGTACCCGTAACCGTAACAAAGACAGGAAACCAAAACCATACCATATCCGACACATATCAAAACTACATCTGTGATAAACCAAGACTGGACCATGGAAAATAACACTAATGACTGCGTATACCCATCCCACGAAACGCTTCATTAAAAAGGGAATTAAGTGCAGTGAGGGGGGAATTAATTTAATGAAGGGTTGATTTTAATCAATTATTAAAAATTGGTGAAGTTTTATTAGGTGATAAACCTTAACAAGAAAACGGCGGTTCCTTATTATAAATTTAATTACCAATGATTAGGTTAAACGGTGCAGTTATGCGATTCCCGGACTTCGATTCCCGACTGGGTCTCTAAATGCAATTCATTGATTACAATTTAAGGTGATGTGGAGCGCTTTTTTGCCAGCGCGTGCTCATGTGACGGCTGGTTGATTTTAATTTTAAAAAAAATGTGTGTTTAGCGCGAATGCGCGTGGAAACTGTGGGTGAATTAAAGAATTCATTTTAACAATTAATTTGTGATTAAGGGGGAAAATAAAAATAAATAAAGCACATAAAATAAATACCTGGAAGGGGTGTATATGTAATGCAGGAATGCGCACGGAAGAGTCCAGTAAAGGAAAAGTAAAGAACACTGGTGAAACAATAAGGACAACACCTTAGCAGATGTGTTAAGTTGGTTTGTGTTGGTTTTTTATTTTTATTTATTTTGTTTATTTTTAGTTGTGATTAGTTAGGGTTAAATAAATGGAAAATGAGCAAGGGAGGTGAGGGGAATTTTTTAGAATGTTTTTAGAATTTTTTAGAATTTTTAACAATTTTTTAAATGAATTTTCTATATTTATTGGCAATTTTAGGGGTAAATTTAGGAAATGTGGAATTTTCAGAAATTATAGGGTAGGCAATTCCCAGCAGACAAATTTCCAAAAATTGACAAAAGGCAAAAGGAATTTTTAGAAATTTTTCTGAAATTTTTTAATGGAAAAATTAATGTAGTGATTAATTAAGTCACCTAAATCACATTAATCACATAAGTCAGTTAAACATAAGTGAATTAAGTCAGGTTAGTGGGATAAGTCAGGTTAGTCTACCTAAGTCTAGTCAGGTGAGTCAAGGTTGATTAGGTTAGTCTGGGTTAGTCTAGGGTAGACTAAGTAAATTAGGTTAGTCTGGGGTCAGTCTAGGTTAGTTTAGTTAGTCTAGGTAAGTTCTAACTAACCTAGGTGAGACTAACTAACCTAGGGTTAGTTAGTGGGGGTAGTCAACTAATCATGGTTAAGTTAGTAGGGTGTAAACTAACTAGGGGTTAGGTTAGTGGGTAGGGGTAAACTAACCCTAGGGAGGTTAGTGGGTAGGGAACTAACCTTAGTTAGGTTAGTGGGACTAACTATAGTTAATGAATAACTAACTAGGGTTAGGTAATGACTAACTAAGGTTAGGTTATTACCAACTCGGGTTAAATGGTGGGGGTTTTATTAACCATGGTGCAGTTAATGGGGGGGTTAATTAACCATACTAGAGTTAATTCTAACTAACTAGAGTTAAGGACTAACCAGGAGGTGGGTTGGAGGTGGAGGTGGTGGGTGGGGGAGGAGGAGGAGGGGAGGTGCAGCGGTGGCAGCGGCGGAGTCGGCGGCGACGAGGCGGTCCTGGGGCGTTCGAACGGCGGCGCGGCGCAGGCGGCCCGGCAGCGACCTGCATGGGGGAAGAGGAAGGAGGGGAAGGAGAGGGGAGGACGGCGAAGCGCGGGAGAAGAGGAGGGCAGGCGCTGGCCGGGGGCGAAGGGGGGATGGAGTGGGGGCTGCGTGGGAGGAAGGAGGTTGCGCAGGAGGGCGGGGCAAGAGCACGCCGCCAGGGGGGCGCGAGGAAATGGCGGGGGGGAAGGTGCTGGCGGGCGGAGACGAAGGAGAAGGCGAGGAGGAAGGCGCTAGGGAGAGGAAGTGCGGGCGCCGAGGGGTGGAGGAGGGAGTAGAACACGAGGGAGGCTGGGGGGGCGATGGAGGAAGAAGGGTGGAGGAGAAGGAGGTCGGGGCGGCGGGAGAAGGAGAAGGAGTGGGGGCGGCGGGAGGAGGAGAAGGAGTGGGGGGAGGAGAAAGAAGAAGGCGAGAGGGCGCAGGGAGGAAAGGCGATGGAGGAGGGAGAGGTGGAAGAGGAGTCGAGGGAGGAGGAGGAACTGGATGGGGGGGGCGTTGTGGAGGCGAGGGTGGAGGAGGGAGTCCGCTGGGGAGGTAGGGTGGAGGAGAAAGAAAGAAAGAGAGAAAGAAAGAAGAAAGAAAGAGAGAGAGAGAGTGTCACGGCGGGTGGGGAAGGGGTGGCAGTTGGGGGGGGGGAAGGGGTGGGAGGAAAGGGTGGGTGCCCATGGGGGGCAGTTGGGGGGGGAAGGGTGGGGGGAAAGGGTGGGTGCCCATGGGGGGGGCCATGGGATGGGGACAAAGGCGCGTACCCCCGTCCCGCACTCGTGTGCGGGGCGGGGTAAAAAAATTTGCCGTGACGGGATTGAAATGGCGCGAGGAAGACGGTACGGGTTACGCGGACACGACCGAGGCGCGTGGAGATTCGTAAAATCGAAAAAGGCGCGTTCACGCGCAAAACGGGCGTGAGAAAAAACGTAAAAAGAAAGAAAAATTAATAACTCCCAATCCAGACGTCAAAACGAAATAGCGTAAAAACAAAAAGTGGGCAGGACGACAGGGGGGAAACAAGGAAAATACGGGACGGGGGTTCTGGGAGGGGTAAAGGGCGGTCACGTGCAAAAAACACAAAAAACGAACCAAAAACGCAATTTAAAAATTAATATCGAAAGATCCGTGCATCAGAATGAAGTGCAGAAAAAAGGAAAAGTGTGCAGAAAGATGTGCCCAACAATCCTATCACATCAAAACATAATTCCGACTGAGGTAAGACGCATTCACATGGGAAAAACCCAAAAAACAAACCCGAAAATGGGATCGGAAATTAATATCGAACAAACCATTCACCGGAATGACATGCAGTAAGAAGGAAAAATGTCCGCAGGAAGGAGTGGCACAGGGTTATCATGTTAAACCGCAGTTCCGGCGGAAATAGGAGGGGTTCACATGTGAAAAACTCCAAAAATACTCCCGAAAAGTCATTAAAAAATGAATAAGTAAAAATCCAGAAGTCGAAAAAGGGTGGAGGAAAAGGAAAAAGGTAGGGGAAGGCACAGGGGACACGGTTGTCAAATCAAATTGGAATTTCGATGCAAGTAGGGCAGGTTCACATGGAAAGATGTCAAAAATACACACGAAAAAGTCTTAAAAACCCGGAAAATTAATAACGGACAAACCGTGTATCGGAATGATGCGGAATAAAAAGGAAAAATGTCAGGGAAAAAGCGTTAGTCAGGGCTATGATGTCAGAGCATGAGTCGAAAGCAAGAAAAGTGCGTTCACATGAAAAATCGGCTAAATTGTGCAAAATGCTTCAAAAATTAATAACTCAAAAACCGTGCACCGGAACAGGGGTAGGTAAAAAGGAAAAATGAGCACTTTGAAGGGAGGAACAGGGCTATAAGGTTGGATTTGGATTTTGGTGAACATAGGATGCATTCACAGGACAGGACCGCAAAATCAGGGAATGAAGGAAAACTGCAAGGGAACAGTCCCAAAGGTGGGGGGAACATAACTGGGTGGGTGGGAGGGAACCCCATTAGGGTAAAAGCAAGTCATTGTATACATGCATGAGCAAGATAAGGCATATGCAAAAGGGTATGCAATGTAGACGCGCAGGGACGCGTCCCCACACTTAAAACCTTAACGGATAGGGTTAACCGAACAACAGGGACCTAGGACCACGCCATAGACCATCCACTAACGTCCCCACACTTAAAACGTGATCGTCACGAAGAAACAGAAGTTGTAGGGTTAGAAAAACTTGGCCCGTTTCGTCAAGAATCAAGGTTGAGTGTCGACGGCACGTCCAGTGTTGTTGTCGGCGCTGGAGGGACCAAGGCATCTTCTCGGCACACGTCCGTCATGGAAGGGACCACGCGGCAGCACCCAGGGAGGTAACTGGTGGAAGGAATCGCAAGAAATTCGTCGATGATGAGGGATATTGCACTCAACTCACAATCACTCAATTGGAATGAAAGATCAGTCACTCGCCCCATGACTAATATCACTTGAGGAATAAGGATTAAGACCCATATCTCATACCCGGTTGAGGAATCGACAAGGGGGGAATGGTGCAGAAGGAGTATGCCAGGGTGCACAGTTGATGGTGCAGTAGTGCATCCAACCCATCTGGCATAAGTGCAAGGAGGAAGGCAAGGGAGCCTTACAGTGCCGTGTACAGAACAGGGTGACGTGTCTTGTGTTGACAGTAAAGACCCATCCCGTGGGTGCATAGGGAAACGGGAACATACCTGACTCCAAGTGTCGTAACGTCCCTCAATCTCACCTCTCGGTAATTGATTGAAGAAACTCCAGTCAAACTCAACCCACCCTCTGTCTCACTCTCTGTTGATAGTTACAGAAGGGCAGCCTTTTCCTGAAACCCATTGATGTAATCCTCACAGTCACTTGTGCAAAGATTGTATGCCTTGTGCGCATTTGATGGTGCAACAGTGCATCCCGCCCTGTGCCGGCATACAGTGCAAGAAGGAAGGCAAGGGAGCCTTACAGTGCAGTGTACAGAACAAATTGTGCTTTGTGCATTGAGAGGCCCATCCCGTGCGTGCAACACTTCATTCACACTTCTTACCTCTCATTTGATTTGAAGGGAAAAGACTGGTCTCTCCCCCCACCTTCTGTCTCACTCTCTGTTGATAGATACAGAGGGGAACCATACTCACTTCCCCATCCGGTTAGGATGAAAGCTCACAGCACTCTAATGGTTGTCGATGAAGATCACGTCATCAATTGTTAAAGAGGCGTACCCAGGGAGGTAGCCATCAAATCGAATATTGTATTGGACAGGAACATGTTATCTGCTAGAAGACAGATAGTCACTTTGCAAAGAGACCCAGGACACAGCGTACCAAGGGAGGCAGCGTCGGAATTGGATCCTAGGGATATCAATTAATGAATCCACTTTCTGGACTGCTGGGTGTTACCACCTTTTCCATAGCCAGCTTCCCGCCCAAGGGTGTTTACCACCTTTTCTTGGAACGAGGCCCGCTATGACAGGGAATTGCTTCCTTTTCTCTCATAACAGATTTGTTTTGTTTTTTTTTTTCTTCTTCTTTTCTTTGTTTTTCCTATTCCCGAGGGTGTTTCCACCTTTTCTCGAAGAACAGGTCGGCATGACAGGGACCTAAGTCCTTTTCTCCCATGACCGATATGTTTTTTTCTTTTTTTTTTCTTTTTCTTTCTTTCTTTCTTTTCTTTTCTTTTCTTTTTCTTTTTTTTCGAATTGAGCAAGAGAATGGTAGAACTACCATTTATCAGAACCCACCTCGCCACTGATGCTGGTGGAAAATAGAGGATAAGAGATCAAGGCTAGAAGGGGGGTTTGAGGGGACAGAGGGTTGCGTCCACTTCATCAGGAGTGATTGAAGAACGGCTATCAGAAGTAGCATCATAAGAATTACAGTGCCGTGCCAACGAGGGAAAGGATCAAGTGTCCGTAATTGTCAAGATCCCTAAGGAGGGAAGTACTTCTTGAGGCGATATCCATTCATCAGAAAGGGATCATCAGAGGCATCAACGGTCTGCACTTGGACAGAGCCATTAGGGTTGACTGCAAGTACCTTATAGGGGCCCATCCACCGCTGTTGGAGCTTGCCAGGAAACTTGCCAAATCGTGAATCATAGGCTAGGACCAAATCACCTTCTTTGAACTCCTTGTGCTTGATGAAGCTATCATGGTAAGCCTTGCGTCGAGCTTGCGTGGCTTCCATGCACTGTAGAGCCATCCTGCGAATTTCGTCCAAACATTTCAAGTGCAGGAGACGGCGTTGCAGTGAATCATCATCCCCCAAACGCTCTTTGATCGCCACTCTCAAAGAGGGTAGTTCCAATTCAACAGGAAAAACAGCTTCTGTACCATACACCAACTGGAAAGGTGTCTGTCCCGTTGTTGCTTTATGGGAGGTTTTGTACGCCCAGAGGGCCTCTGTAAGTCGATCGTCCCAATCACGACGATGTGCAGCAATTGTTCTTGTCAGAATCGAGCAGAGAATGCGATTCGTGACTTCGACTTGGCCGTTGGCTCTGGGGTAATAAGGAGTGGACTTGCGATGATGGATCTTATACAACTCTGTCAACTCTGCCATGACTTTGTTAAGGAAATGCGTGCCTCTGTCACTTACCAGCTCTAAGGGACTGCCAAAACGGGTGATGATATTCTCGTACATGAACAAGGCCACGCTGTTACCATCGTCCCGCTTTAGGGCTTTACCTTCACACCACTTTGTAGCATAATCCGTATATACGAGGATGTATCGGTTCTGTTTCCTTCTGGTAGGAGGGTCGATCGGACCTACGAAGTCAATGCCCCACTTCTCAAACGGCTTCAACGGAAGGATAGGTTGCAATGGCATGGCACTTGTCTTCGTGGGTTTCCCCATTCTTTGACAAGCATCACATCTTTTACAATAATCATAGGAATCTTTGTGAATTGTAGGCCACCAATATCCCGCTAGCAGAGCCTTCCTGGCTGTAGCTTCTCCTGCAAAGTGACCTCCACATGGCTCGTCGTGGCAAGCCTTCAGAACAATCCCAATCTCATCCCCTGCAACACATCTTCTGAGCATTTCATCTTTGCCTTTCTTGTACAATGCACCGCCTAGCAGGGTGTATGGGGCTGATTCTAGCATGAGCTTCTTCCTTTCCCGACTAGAAATACCAGGACGGTACTGTTGGGTTGCCAGTAGATTGGCAATGTCTGCATACCAGGGAGTGACAGTTTCTACCAAAAATAGGGAAGCATCAGGGAGGTCTGGATCATCTTGCTCCTCGTCTGCAGTTTGTGGGATACGCGACAGATGATCAGCCAGAACATGGGAACGACCAGGCTTAGTAATCACCTCAAAGTCGAACTCCTGGAATAAAAGGAGCCATCTCATCATTCGTCCTTTCACATCTACTTTGTTCATCAAGAAGGACAGGGCCTCATGATCCACATAAAATTTAAAGTGGGTGGATAGGAGGTAATGGCGAAACTTCTCCAGGGCAAACACCATTGCCAAGCACTCCAGCTCGGTCACTGTATAGTTCCGTTCCCTATCAGTGACTTTTCGGCTTGCATAATAGATCGGTTGATCCAACTTCGAGGAGCCCTTTTGGCAGAGGACAGCACCTAAGCCTTCAATTGATGCATCAGTGTGTACATGGAACTCTTTCGTCCAATCAGGAGGTTGCAGAATGGGTGCCTCTATCAGACACTGCTTCAGAGTGTGGAAGGCTTTGTCACATTCTTCTGTCCAAGTAAACTCTGCATCTTTCCTCAGGAGCTTGTGCAAGGAGGTTGCCTTTGTCGCAAAATGGGCTATGAACCTTCTGTAGTAACCCACATGGCCTAGGAATCCCCTCAACTGTTTGAGGTTGGTGGGTGCTGCCAGAGCTGCAATCTTTTCGATCTTTGCAGGGTCTGTTGATATCCCTTGTGCAGAGACAATGTGGCCCAACAGAACTCCAGAAGAAACCCCAAAGATGCATTTGTCGGGGTTGAGGGAAATCCCATACTCCCGGCATCGGTCAAAGCATTGTTCCAGATGTTCCCAGTGTTCACAAATCAAACTATAGACACAAAAGTCATCCAAATATACCTCAATAAAGTCGTGCAGATGATTTTGAAATGCAGCCGTCATGACTCTTTGGAAAGTAGTAGGGGCATTGCAGAGCCCAAATGGCATCACTCGGTAAGCATAGGTCCCCCATTCTGTGGTGAAGGTTGTTTTGGATTGGTCTTCTTCTGCGATTTGGACTTGGTTGTATCCGCTGAATCCATCCAGAAGAGAATAAAGTTCATGTCCTGCCACTGTGTCCAACAGTTGGTCTACGAAAGGGATAGGAAAATGATCCTTCTTCGTCTTGGAATTAAGCTTTCGGAAATCCACACATATTCGCAATTTGCCATTCTTCTTGGGTACAACCACGATGGGTGAAACCCATTCACTAGTTGCCACTGGATAGATAAACTCGGCTTCTAGAAGCTTCAGCAGCTCCGCTTTCACCAATGTGGAATAATTCGGGTTCATTCGCCTCTGTCGTTGCCGTACTGGCTTGGCATCAGGCTCCAAGTCAATATAATGTTGACATATTGTGGGATCAATCCCCTTTAGGTCTTTGTAAGACCATGCAAACACGTCCAAATTTTCTTTCAACAAATTGTACAAGGTTGACAACTCCTCTTCTGGGAGACTGCTACCCACCTTCAAGTGGCGTTCAGTGCCTTCTGAATCCACAAAGGTTAACTGCCTTTCACCTTCTACTTCACGAATGAAGGTCCCGCGGACTGCTTCTGGATACAGATCCGACTTCTTCAAGGGAGTGGTGTCCTCTTCTGATGTCCCACTAGAACCAACTTCTTCTTTTGGTGGAGACTTAGGTTGCTCCTTAAGACGTTGGAATGGGATAAGCGCCATTTCGGATTTGGTTTCAAGATTAATTACCTCGTGGCTTGAAGACTCATCTTCTGATGATACATCCAGGAACGTCACATAACACGGACCCTCTGATGCCTATTGGGTTAGTTGGATTGGTGCTTGTTGGCACGGTGCATCATCATCATCTTTCTTTGGCAAGGATAGGTTAGGACGGCATGAGCCACTGCTGAAAGACGGCTTGCTCTTCTTAATCCATCCCTTATAAACGTTTTGCGTATGAGAAGATCCATTTACCAGACCGAATGGTACCATTGCCATTCTGGCCCATAGCATGAGCTCATCGGCTTCTGATGCTTCTGGAACTTCTTCCTCAAATGTATCCTCTTCAGGTGGGATAGACTCTTCTGGCTCACTTTCATCACTTTCTTCGTCCATATCATATCCATCCTCTTCTGTCTCTGTCTCTGTCTCTGCGTCTGCTTCTGCTTTTGCTTCTGCTTCTGTTTCTGCTTCTGTTTCTGCTTCTGTAGGAGCTCTGTAACAGAAGAACAGATTCTCTGTTTCCTCTCCTGCTTCTGTCTCTGTTTCTGCTATGGCCATGTAACAGGGAGAGCAGTACATCCATGCTTCTATCTCACTGTCAGAAGTGATTTCAAAAGTCATTCCTGGTCCAGGCAGGAAGTATTCACCCATTGATAATGGCTTTGCATCTTTTGGAAGTCGGCTTACAGTATCCACTGTTAAGGAATGTGCCACTGTTTTCTTGGGAAGGATCTGTTTGACAGCATCTTCGTCTGCTGATGTTCCATCTGTAGCCTCGTTAGGGGAATCAGAAGATAATTCCAAGGAGGTGGATCCATGTTCTTTTTGAGAACCATACAGTTTCAGCACCACTTTGTTGGGTCCTCTGCCCAAGGTCAAGGTTCCTTTGAACCAATCCGTCCTTGCTTGGGCTTCAAAAAGCCATGGTCTGCCCAGTAACAAAGGATAGGACGTACCATAAGAGTTTGGCTTCACCACTAAATAGGTCAGCCAATAATCTTTTCCAGCCACTGTAGTCTTCACATATGGGAGAATGCCAAAAGGCTTGATTCTACTCTGATCCGCCAGTCTGATGAGCCATTGGGTGGGTTGCACACCTTGTAGGCCTAGATCCTTCATCGTCACATCCGTCATAATGTTCACTGATGAGCCTCCATCAATCAGTGCATTTGCAATGAAGCAGCCTTCTATCCATGCGCCAGTCTCTGGAGTACCCGGATCTAGGAAAGCATTAGCCACATCCACTTCTTTTACAGGTTCTGGAGCCTTGTTGGACTTTGTTGCTGTCGAGGGAGCAATCCTTAAACCACGTCTTTTTGTCAGTATACTTTTGAATCTTTTCCGGCAACTGGGGGACAACATCAATAATTGTCGGAATGTGAGGTTTGGTTTAAAGGTATCTAGATCTTTAACCAGATCGTATTCCTTAATAGGATCCACTGGCTTCTCTAACCGATTAGGGAATGGGGCAACACCCATTTTCATTTTCCCTCTTCCTTCTATCAGAGGAATTACAGGAACTTCTTCTGCCACTTGTGGCACTTCCTCCTCTTCTGTATCCTGGACCTCTGGTCCTGCCTCTGTAACTGTCTCTGTAACTCTCTGTGGCACTATAGGGCTCTGTACAGCACTGTTAGGCTCTGTTCTGTTCTGTTCTTCTGGTGGAAGATTGAACTTCACTGTTCTGGCAGGAGGGTTATTTTCTTTCTGGATAGGTGGTTCCTTCTGCTTTGCACGAGTGATGGCAGCAACTTCCAATTCCACTAAATTGGAGGTAGGCTCTTGGGCCTTGGCTGGACTATCAGTAGCACTGTTTTTCACTGGGGCTGGGCTTGGACAGTCTTTTGCAGTGTGGCCTTCTCCTTTGCATCGACTGCATAAGGGCTTGTAATCCACTGACCTTCGAGGATTTGGACAATTTGGTGAGATGTGTCCCTTTTCCCCGCATCTGTAACACTCCACTTCTGATCTCTGACCACCGCCAGACTGTCTTCCTCTGTAACTTTGAGAAGGAAATCTTCTAGGTCCAAAATTAGGACCAAACTCTCTAGGCTTGGGTCCAATATCTTGTGTTGTCATTTTGGATTCCAGCAAGTTAAATCTTGCATCTTCTTCCTTTCTTCTCCTATCATGCATCTCCTTCAGGGAGCAAATGTCCTCTGTATGATTCTTCCACAAACAGTAGGAACAGAAGGCCCCAAGAATGGTTGGTTTTCGTGTACATTCAGTGGCTAAATGGCCTGCTTGATGACACTTACCACACCAAGTATTTGACCGCATCACATCTCTTCCTGCTCCTGCAACATTGGATATGCTTGCGGTATTCACTTTCAGCGTCTGTAGTTGCTCTGTAATCACATCCATCAACTCCTTTTTAATATTTGCAACTGAGTTGGATAAATAATCCTTCAAGCTTTCTCCTCCTGACGTACTGGCAGGAGGGTTTTGAGGAGTTTCTGTAATCACTGCATAAACTGGTTGGGTTGGTACAGAGGGGTCTCTGTTCTGGTTCTGATTCAGTGCTCCTGTTTGAACTGTTGGCTGTTGACTCCAGTTGGTAGGGTTCCACTGTTGCTGCTGATTTGGCATTGAGGAAATTGGTTGGGACCATTTTTGTTGTGGTTGAGCCATCATTTGAGGCATGGATTGTGGCCACTGTGGATTTGGTGCACTGTACTGTGAGACTGGGGGCATCTGTTGGTAGGGGTAGGGAACAGTCCCTGGGACTGCATGTGGTGGATACATCATTCCTGGCATCAGAGGAGGTAGGACTCCTCTTCCTGAATTCATCGTTAATCGAGCTTCCACTTCATCGTACAGTCTTGCACCTTCTGTTGCAGCTTGCAGTGTGGCTGGTCTTTGCAGCTCCACAAACTTACGGACTTCTGGTTGTAATCCTCTGAGAAACACTCCCTTCTGAATGCCATCATCTAGATTATGGGTAGTCCATCTCTTTAGGATGGATTCCATTCGTGACACATAGGCTTCCACTCTTTCTCCAGAGGACTGACTTAGGTTCATAAATTCCTCTCTCATCCGCTCTTCAAAACCTTCACGCCTGAATTTAGTGAGGAAGGCCAACTTCAGGTCGTCCCATGTGCCAAAAGTTCCTGCTGCTTGTCTCTCATACCACTGAAACGCCGCGCCCTTGAAAGTGGCGGGGAATATTGCTAACCAATGCTCAGGGGTTCTGGCATTGTTAGCCACACATGCTACCATAAACTCTGCTACATGAAGATCGGGGTCTTCATTGTACTCTCCCTTAAAAACTGGCAATGGGACTACATTCGCTGGTCTGTCATCAATATTTCCAGGACGGATCTGGCTTGGAAGTGGACCTCCAGCAGGAGGAGGAAGGGCTTGATGTGCCATTGGGACTTCTGTAAAGAGTTCCGCAAGGGCGTCAAAGGCGGCTTCTGCTGCGAGCTCGCTCTCGGCTCTAATTCTTGCTTTCTCTCTTCTCACGTACCTCTGGACTCGTTCTAACGCTTGCCTCTTTATTGCGTCATTCATCAGGGGGTTGGCTCCACTATGTTGTTAGTGCTCCACAGAGGGTTAACAGAAGGCTTCAGTCTCTGGAGGACTCTCTTGCCAACATTTCTTCTACTTCTTTCTTTTCAATGTCCTTGAATTATGCTTTCATGCCACTGCACAGAGGAAGGTATTCGGTTCTAAAGGTGTCAAAATACATACGTCTGAGCATTGTGGTGGTGCCATCATCATAGTAATGCCAGCTTCTGATGGTTTCAATAGTGTATGTTGTGAAAAACACTCTGTCTACCAACTTCCAGTGGGTTGCTAATTGAACAAACAGAAGATTATCAGTACACCAAGCATCCCATGTATCTTGCTGTTGAGCATCCACGAACAAATTCCAACTCTTTTCCTTCTCGTCCCTGTGAACCTCTACAGACCAAGACTCCTGAAGCTTCTTCACAATCTCCCACTTGATGTTGTCTGGAAACTTCTCAATGAATGCCAAATCTTCCATGGATGTTCATTCTCTCTGTTTCTGTTCTTCAGTTTGTTCCCAAACAGTTTGCCACCAAGATGCAAGTTTCTGCTGCTTCAATAGGAAGAGGAAACTGTCCACCACATAGAGCATGCATCATGATGGTGATGTGTTTCCGCCATTGTGGGATAAAATTCTTGTGGAAAGTGGCTTTGATTATGAGGAATTCCAACTCTTCAGTGGAAGAAGGAACTTTACAAGCATCCATTGAATTCTTCTCTTCTTGGCAATGCCATTTCCTTCATTTTTAGCCTCTTCTGGTGCTTGTTGATGGCAAGATTCCCCGGCTGCGCACCAAAAACATGGAGCCCCGAGAGGAACACCAAGGAAAAGGGAATTCTCTTGCAAGAAAATCTATCTTGTAACATCAACAAGCTTGTTTATCATGTTTCATATGATCACAATGAAGAAAAGAACACCAGGCACAACAAATCTTCATGCAGCATCATGTAAATCTCCCACGGTTTTTAATAGAATCAACCATATTCTTCAATATCTTCACAAAATCCATCAATAGAACAAAGAAAGCAAAGAAATACACCATCCTTGAATGGAAATACATCACATATTATTCATCTTCAATATCTTCATAGTCTCCTCTCTCAATCTCTCATATACAATCACTCTGTTTTAGTAGAATTGGCTATCTCTGACTCTCTCTCTCTCACTCCATCAATAATACATCATATCCTCACTACAATCTCTCAAAATTACTCTCAATAATCACTCTTAGGTCGTGGATACCCCTCCCAAGAGGTATGTCTGATATGAAGAGTCACCAGAGCCACTACAGTGTCTCTTCACAGCTCACTACTGTCACTTCACTCTAGTCTTCACTTGAGTCTTCAACAGCTACTTCTTCCACTTCTTTCAGCTCTTTTGCACTTGTATTCACCTCTTTCCAAGGCTAGAAAACTTTCCTCAAAGTCACACATACATTCCACAGAACACTTACAGAAGCATACAGAACAGTCTACAGAACAGTACCAAAACAGTTACAGTACAGAACAGAACAGAACAGAAGACCTACAGAAGGTTACAGAAGGTCATCAAAACCTCATAACTCATTCTCAAACCATTTCAAACTCTCACAAACCATTCACTAAGCTTTCACAATATCTCATTCTTCATCAATCAATACTCCATCCCTCCTTACAGAAGACAATCAGAACAAAACAGACCAAAACAGAACAAAACAGAAGGTATACAGAACCATTCAGAACCTATCAGAACATCACAGAACCATCAACAAACGTCATGAACTTCCAAAACACAATCATTATCATCCAAAACACTCTCAAACCACTTCCAAGTCAATCAATCATCTCAAAAAATCAACTATTCAGCTCTCAAAAACAACAAAAATCAGCCAAAAAACAAGTCATTTCAACACTCAACATCTTGAACAAAATTGGCTAAAGTATTTTGCTCATTAAAGCTTGGAGTGTGGCTGTTGCATTTTGAAAGAACAAAGGGCATAACCATGAAATGATACAATCCCCTTTCAGTTCTAAATGCAATCTTGTACTCATTCCCCTCCTTTATGCATATTTGGTTGTTTTCAATCGCAAATCGATCTTTGAAAAGACCATGGCATCCTTCAATTCATCCAAGAGATCATCAATCCTTGGCATTGGATACCTATTTTTTATAGAGGCCTTGTTCAAGTCCCGATAATCTATGCACTTGCGGAATGAAATATCCTTCTTCTTGACGAAGAGAACATGAGAAGCAAAGGGAGATTGACTTGGTTGTCAAGATTGTGGGAGAGAAGGAAGGAGTCTCGCTTGAAGCTTTCTTGCTTGCACAATGGGGGAAGACACACAAGGGTGGAGGCTGAAAACAGTTTTCCTCTTCTTAGTTGTGTAAGCCAAAAGAACTCTAGTACAAAGAAATAGAAGAACCCTCTATATGGGTCTCAAACCAAACTCAACTAACTAAGGTGGCATACTAACTGAGCCACAAACTAGAGTAGATAAGGATAGCTATCATGTAGCTATTATTCATGGGCGGTGTACCAACCGCGTCTGCAACTGACAAGTCGGTGACATAAATACACAACGGTCACCCTGGCGTATCACGAGTGGAGCTCGATATCTCAACACTCCCCCTCGAGCTCAATCCCAATTCCTGCACACCAAGCAGGTCTCTGAACTTGCGCAGCTTCTCTGCGCCCAATGCCTTCGTGAATATGTCAGCTACCTGATCCTCTGTGCTGACATAAACTAGATCAATAAGACCTAGTAAAACCCTCTCTCGCACATAGTGATAATGCACCTCAATGTGCTTTGTTCTAGCATGATAGACTGGGTTATTTGCCAAGTGTATACTACTCATGTTGTCACAATAAATGACAACTGGCCCATCTGTAGACTGATGCATATCATAAAGTAGCTTATGCAACCAAGCTACTTCACATGCAGCCATTGCTGCACCCCTGTACTCAGCCTCTGTGCTCGACAAGGCAACTGTAGGCTGTTTCTTGCTGCTCCAAGTGACTGCAGCACTCCCAAAAGAGAATACATATCCACTGGTAGATCGTCTATCAGAAATACTACCAGCCCAATCAGCATCAGTGTATCCATGCAACTGTATCTGAACCCCAGTCTCATAAAATAGTCCATACTGCAATGTGGACTTCACATACCTGAGTATGCGTCTAGCCGCATCCAAATGCGGTTTCCTTGGAGCCTGCATAAACTGACTTACCAATCCAACAGCATAGCTCAAATCTGGCCTGGTAATAGTCATATAAATCAAGCTTCCTACTATGCGTCTGTACATAGTAGGGTCTTCCAGAAGCTCACCTGCATCTGTGCTCAGCTTCACATTCTGCTCCAAAGGAACTGAAATAGGCTTACAGCCTGTCATCCCATATTTGGAGAGCATGTCCAATCCATACTGCCTCTGCAAGAGCTGTATCCCACTTGGTGATCTAATCACCTCAATGCCCAAGAAATAACGCAGCTCTCCCAAATCCTTCATCTCAAACTTCTGCTTCAATAGCATTTTCACATGAAGGATATCTTCATCACTGTCACCTGTCATAATCAAATCATCAACATAAATGACAAGTAGCATAATACCTTTCTCTGTTTTTCTCACATAAAGTGATAAATCTGCCTTGGAAATCTGAAAGCCAATAGTGACAAGATACTGTCCTATCTTGTCAGACCATGCTCTAGGTGCTTGCTTCAAGCCATACAAGGCTTTCTTCAACCTGCAAACAAACTCAGGATGAACAGCATGCATATAACCTGGTGGCTGCTCCATATAGACCTCTTCTTGCAAATCACCATGCAAGAAGGCATTCTTTACATCCATCTGATGTAAAGACCATCCCTTTGATGCAGCCATAGCAATGACTGCTCTTACGGTTGCCATCCTTGCAACCGGACTGAATGTTTCTTCATAGTCAATGCCGTATGTTTGTGCATACCCCTTGACTACTAATCTTGCCTTGTATCTGTTCACAGAACCATCTGCATTGTGCTTCACCTTATAAACCCACTTACATCCAATTGCATTTTTACCTTTAGGCAAAGGTACCAATTCCCATGTAGCATTTGCTTCCAAGGCATCCATTTCTTCATCCATGGCTTTCTCCCATTTTTCTTTTCCCATGGCTTGCTCAAAAGAAGTGGGTTCTGGTTCCTGTATCACTTTGACCATTAATGCATAGTGAATGGCTGTAAATCCATCATATTTCAGCCTATCCATAGGATACCTAGCTCTCGTAGACCTGCGCAAAGTAGGTTCACTCCCAGGTGCTCTCAAAACATCCCTGGTCTTCCTTACTCCAGGTGTAACAATAGAAGGAATACCCAACTCATCATCAATGCTCTGTTCTGAGCCACTGGATTCACCATCCACATAAGAGTGACCTGCATTCACATCAAACATGGGCTGATCTACCTTCTCTTTTCCTTTTCGTGATACCTGCATACCACTATTTGCGCTGCCTTCAGAAGATTCTCCTGATCTCAATCTGCCTGTCCATGGCGAAGAATGTGAACCACTGCTAGAGGACGCTCCAGGTCCACTAATATTTTGTGACTGCTACTGTGAATTCTGTGCAGCATTACCATTTTGTGCATCTACATTATCAATCACATTTACTGGTTTATACCAGCTACTCATCTCATCAAAAACAACATCTCTGCTCATTGTAAACTTACGAGTAGAAGGGTTATAGCATCTATACCCTTTTTGCTGCAGAGAGTAACCAATAAAGATGCACTTCTCAGCTTTTGGATCCAACTTGGATCTCAGCTCATCTGGCACATGTACATAGGCAATGCAACCAAAAATTTTCAAATGAGAAATATCTGGTTTCCTACCAGTATACCTCTCCTCTGGAGTCATTCCATGTATTGCTGCAGTGGGAGTCCTGTTCATTATGTAGACTGCTGTAGCAACTGCTTCAGCCCAATAAAAATCTGGCAAGTCTTTTTCATTGAGCATGGCACGAGATACCTCTCCAATATGCCTGTTTTTCCTTTCTGCAATTCCATTTTGTTGTGGGGTATAACTGCATGAATATTGCTGCTTTATGCCATGCTCCTGCAAGAACCTTGCAAACTCATTTGAGAGGTACTCTCCCCCTCCATCTGACCTTAGGCATTTTATTTGCAGACCTGTTTCTTTTTCAGCCATAGCTTTAAGAGTTTTGAAATGCCCAAAAACTTCACTTTTCTTTTTCATAAAATACACCCAAACTTTTCTGCTATAGTCATCAATAAAAGTGACAAAATAATGACAGCCTCCAAGAGATGCAGCTTTAGTAGTCCACACATCAGAGTGGATTAATTCCAATGGCTTCTCACTCTCTTGAACATGTCTAGGAAATGGTTTCCTTGCCTGTTTTCCAAACTGACAAGCTTCACATACCTTATGCATTTCTGCAACCTTGAATTTCGGCAAACCTGCAACAATATTTTGGGCCTGCATTGATTTAAGTCGCTGTACATTAACATGACCAATGCGTTTATGCCAGATATCAATATCTGCAACTACACCGGTCCCATGTGCAAACATTACTGCACTCAATTCAGACATGTCTGCATCCAATGTAAACATTCTGCCCTTCTTCTTTCCTTTTGCTATCAAGCGACCTTTATTTTTCATATCCTCAACAAAGCATCCATGAGGATTAAATCTGACCTGCAAGCCCTGTTCAACCATTTGACCAACAGAAACCAGATTCTTGGTGATATTTGGGACATGAAATACATCGGACAGGTATTTCTTTTTCCCATCCTGCATAGACAAGGGAATTTTTCCAATCTGCACAATCGGATGTGCAGTATCATCACCAGTCTCCACAAATCCTGGTTTTTCCATTTTCCTTGCATCCTCCATCCATTCTGCATGACCTGTCATGTGGTTTGATGCACCTGAGTCAACATACCATACATCATTGCTTTCTTCTGCACTTGTCACAGAATTGTTCAGGTGCTGCACCATGAACAAATGCTCATTTCTGTCATCACCCTGTCTGCTAGAAGATGCATAATTCCCTTGTTGCAGTTTTCCATTCATGATGTCATTCTGCTTTTTATAGCAGTCTTTAGCCATATGACCCATTTTACCACAGTAGTAGCATTCAACATTACTGTTTGCATTTTGACCTCTTTGCCATCCACCACGACCTCTTTGCCATCCACCACGACCTCTTTGGCTCCCCCTGCCTCTAGAGTTACCACGTCCTCCTCCATAGGACTGGTTTTCTTGAGTTTGCTGCATATTCTGATTTCTGCCACGGCCTCCAAATCGGCCTCCTCTACCTCTGCCTCTACCTCTTCCAGCATTTGAGTAGAAGACAGCTTCTTTTGAAGTTCCTCCTGAAGAAGATGCACCACCATTTCTTTGCTCCTCAGAAATTAGAAGAGCAATCAGCTCCTCAAAATCAGGAAATCTTTCACAAACTGAAATGGATGTCCGAAACTGTGCATAATCCTTTCCTAGACCATTCAAGGTCACAGAAACTAAATCATCATCTTCCACTGGCGACCCAATGGAAGCAAGTGCATCTGCAATCTTCTTCACCTTCATGTGGTAGTCGTTGATGCTCATATTTTCTCTTTGCACATTGTGCAACTCTTGCTTGAGCTGCATTTTCCTGGCTTGCATATTTGTGCTATACATTTTTGACAAAGTATCCCATGCCTCCTTTGGCGTACTTGCATCCTGAATATGCACAATCATAGAGTCTGAAATGCTGATAGATAGCCAATACATAACTTTCCTGGCTCTCTCATGCCATGCTTTAAATGCCTGCATTTGCTGTTGATTGGGAACATCAGGAAGAACTGGTTCTTCTTCATTTCCTGCAACAAATTCCCAATATCCTTTTCCCATAAGGAAATTCGTCATTCTAAACTTCCATGCTTGGAAGTTGTTCTTGTCAAGCTTTTCAGTGACAATCTGTGAAAGAGAATCAGATGCCATTACAGAAGACTGCAAAAAATTCTGTCACTGCAAAAACCACAGCTTCACCCTCACAAGGGAAAATCTGCAAAACTGGCGAAAGTGGTATTTGACCACACAGTCACTTCCTAGTGACGATTTTGCATCAACAGGCAACAGGGATGATTCTGTAACTCCCAATGTCTCTGTGCACAAGCATACAATGCAATTTTTATAGTAACTATTCACCGACCTGTAGAACAGTGGCTGCACAGCATAAAACTGGGACGTTTCCTGAGTGCGTGCAGAAAACTTTCGCCTCCAAAACAGGCCCCGAAAAAGGAAATTATGCATCATCTTCAAGATAGAATGATGACAAAAATGAGTGTTTGTTTGTCATGTTGTATATGATGAATGCTTTTCAAGAAAGGAAGCATTTGATAATATAATACTATGTTGATTCACATGAATTTAATGAAAAGATGTAGGGAAAGAGAGAGATAGAAGTTGAGCTCTTGCGAGACACAACACACCACACAAATAGAATGCATACAATATAGGAAGCAAAAATCCCAGTCCCTATTATTATTATTATTATTTATTCACTTTATGAGTCCACAAATAATAAGAAAGTAAAACATATATAATATACAAGTAGTCCATAGTATGAATACACTAAGTAGAAAGATGGCTAGATAAATATCTTGTAACTTAGGTATGTAAACTATTCAAATATAAAGTATCATTGGAATGATATGCCAATGTAGGTACCAACCATGTCAGTAATATGAATGTGGACATGATCATCCAAGAACGTATGTGTCAACTCATGTTGACCTTGACATCTCAAGAATCCCCCTCAAGCTCACGCTCAACTATTCTAAGTATGCTTGAAAAATGTTGAAGCTTTTTTACTCCTAAGACCTTGGTGAAAATATCTACAAGCTACTCTTCTTTGCTCACATATATGAGATCAATGTCACCTACTAAGACTTGCTCTCTAATGAAATAGCTCTAATGAAATGATAATGAATCTCAACGTTTTTGGCATATGCATGAAACATTGGGTTCCTAGTCAAGTATATACTACTCATGCTATCACAATAGATGACAACTCTCCTATCTATCTGTATTTTCAAATCATCAAGTATCTTTCACATCCAAGATACTTCACATGCTACCATAATAGTACCCTTTTACTCTACCTTTATAATTAATAATACAAGAGTGGACTATTTCTTACTACTCCAAGTCAGAGTCCCACTCCCAAAGGAAAATAAATAGCCACTAGTGGACTTCCTGTCACACACAATGCTTGCCTACTTTGTATAAATATAACCAAATGATTGTACTACTACATCAGCCTAAAAAAAGATACCATAATCCAATGTGGCCTTAAGGTATTGCAAGATATGTCTCACATTTTCCAAATGAGGCTTACAAGACACTAGCATATATTGACTCTTTAAGCCAACTATGTAGTTACAATCTAGCATGGTAATAGTATTGAAGATCAAACTTACCACCATCTTCTTGTACATTATGGGATCCTCCAATATCTCACACATATGAGTACTTAGTTTCACATTCTATAATTGCAGTGAGATTAGCTTACAACCATACTATGCAGGCTTTTCATCGCCAGCATACATAATCATGCTCTCATAACCATGTGGTTAATCAATGTACACTTCTTGCAATTCACCATGAAAGAATGCATTCTTTATATCCATTTGACACAAAACCCAATCTTTTGCTGCAACTACTACAATGATAGTTCTAAGAGTTGCTATCTTTTCCACTTAAGAAAATATCTCCGCATAATCAATTCCAAAAGCCTGTACATAACCTTTGGCAACATCAAATGTAGCCATTTTAAATTTCTCCCAATGCACATGAACAATAACTTCCTCAAAAAAAGTGGACTCATGTGATTTTATAACCTTTTCCATATATGCATTATGGCAAGCAATATAACCATCATATATCAACATGTTTACAAGATACCTTACTCTCGTTGACCTCCACACTCGTTGTGGAGTACTTTGTGATTCTTTTGCATTACCCTTGGTTTTCCTTAAACTAGGCATACAAACAACTAGAATATCAAACTCCTCATCCATACTTTGATATGAGTCATTTGACTCACTATTTACATACGAATAGCTTATAGAAACATTTGACATACCAAGTGAGTCAATCACCTTTTTTTCTCCCTTGTGTGATACATTTTCTACACTTTTAGGAGTGCTATTTACTATTCTATAGTTTCTTAATAGATCTACTAGAAGAGGAATATTTTAGCCTACTCAATGTTTGTTATTGTGGATCCACATTTTTTGCAATCGCCTTTTATTTTTATCATCTACAACAAACTATTTTTCAGCAATAAATCAACTACTCATCTCATCAAACACAGTATCTCTACTCACCTATAACTTGCTTATAACTAAAATGTAACACTTGTAACCCTTTTTCTCAAGGGAATAGCCACATATACACACTTATCAATTTTTGGATCCATCTTTTCTCTTAGCTCATCAAGAACATGTATATATGCAATACATCGAAATACCTCAACATGTGACAAATCTAGTTCCTTACTCGTAACCTTCTTCTTTGGTGTCACATCATGTACTTTAGCACATGGAGTCATATTCCTAGTATACAAAATTGTAGAGATAAATTCAGTCCAATACTAATGAGGCATGTTCTTTTTAGCTCTTAAGGTTTGTACAATTTTAGTAATGTGCATGCTCTTCATTTCAGCAAAACCATTTTATTCTATAGTATATTTGTCTCCTTCATGAAGTATACCATACCGTTCTTATATAATTATCAATGAAGGTTACATAATACTTATATTGAGCTATTAATGTATTATTTATATAAGACCCGATACATCTCAATGTACATTAAGTAAATGCATGCTTGCATGTTTTTAATGAGGAATACATGCCTTGTCAATTTTCCAAATTAGCATGTTTCACATACTTTTTGTGTATCAATCACTTTGAGCTTAGGGAAGTCCATCACAAATTCATGTGATGTATGTTTTTCAATTTCTTCACATGTACATGGTCGATATATTTATGCCAAGTATCAATATCAGCTACAACTCTTACACCTTGTTTACACATAAGAGTCTTCAGCTTGGGTGCATTTACATCCAAGGTAAATATCCTTCCCACATGCTTGTCTTTT